>NC_069145.1:13284137-13348222 GCF_943734635.1 Anopheles cruzii
GGCGTCGGTTTCCTAATTTTCGGAGCGATTTTTCCACGCTTGAAAACCGGCGGCAGCGGCTCCCGGCGGCCGGGACATGATTTGGATATAATCCAATTACGGTTGCGGTTGGTACACACTCCGATCTACATCCGCAATGCCACCCGGGGCCGGAACCGGGCGGACACACACACACGGGGGCACCGAGCCCGCAGAACCCGTAAGACACTTGGACGGCACTTGGGCTCCGGCACGTTTTGCGCGGCACAATCCGGCGACACACGGGCGGAACGAACCGTCTGGGTGCGGCACGGCGCGGTGCAATTATGGAATGGTCGAAAGATAGCATCTCAAATTGGCGCCCAAGTGCGGCTGAGAGTGAAATGAGCAGAAAGTTTGGCCAGAGAGTTTGTTCGCACTGTTTCGCACACAACACAGCGATTATGTGTGAATGAAATTACTACAAAGTGCGTTTATGAGTGACTGTCCGGCCGGTCTTCGTTTCGGTTTCGACCATTCTTTTTTCGTACAACTTATGGCATATTTGCTGAAAGTGTCACATCACATAACGGATCGTATTGAGCACCAAATTGTGCAAATACACTGTCCGGGTTCGAATTGACATAGCGATGAGAGTCAGTACAGGGCAGGCGGATGATCTATGGACGAGCCGCGATTCATGCTCAATTGACGATGCAGTAATTTTTGTAAATTAGATGAACTTTTAGTATTAGCAAGATACACTCTTACTCTGAAACGTTCATTGAATTTTTTACATTTCTTTTAGGTATTTATTATTATTTTAATGGCTCCAAATGTCTGCACTTAATTATTACGTTCATTTACTTAAATCAGTTTTCGAACAATATTAACGTGATATACGTAATCCTTATTACCAAAATTTGCTAGGATTGAAGCAAAAATCATACGCTAACTTTTAACGATCCCTAGTTATTTCATCAGTGAAATATAAAATGCCAACTCTTGCAAAGGAATCAGTTCTAGATGTGGCCCTTGGTCTTAAACCGCTGCACGGTTAGGCCAAAGACATTGCTCACTTCACAGCATTCTTGCGCAGATAAGTCTCAAATATTTAGGCTCGCTTACGTAACCTCCGAAAGCACCCAGCCATCGCTAATCTCCATGCACTTGACCCGTCCTTGTGTGACGGAAGCGGTCCTTCATCACACCACGACGCTCCGACGGCACGCATTCACTGACACCGGAGGCGAACGATGCTTCATCTTCAGCCCACGACGTCGTCGTCGTCTTCATGCGCCGGTTTCACGCCCCAGGCCCCAGTAATCTGCGAACGTTGGCCGAAGCTAGGGCTGCGAGGAAATACCGGCATCAGGCCGACGCCACCAGCATAAATATAAATCTTTTTTTGAATCCCTTAATGAATTAAACAACGATTGTCGCTGTAAACTGGGTGCAAATAACAGGAGTGGTTTGGTTGTACTTTTTTTTTTCCGCCACCGTGCGGAGTCTTTCATCTCCGGCGCCGTGCACGGATGCCCGGGCATCCTACGCCGCGCAACGGCTGAGGGCTCAAGCGTGAAGCAAAGAAAAACAACGGCACCAACCGGGCCGGGGAGCTTTCCGAGAAAAGCGGTTTTCCCGATGCGTGAAAATAATTCCGAGACCGAGACGGGAAGGACAAGTGAGCGCAGCCGGTGGCCGGTGACGACGACATTTAGATTCCGCCCCACTTGGGGTGTTGCCTTGGCGTTGTTTGAGCACGTGTAAGAATGTGTTTCAAGGCAGTTCGGTACAGTGGCTCGTGCTAATTGATTTCTTTTTGATGGTAACCGTTTCTACGCATCATTAGAAATGTAAATAGCAAGCTAAGCTTAAGAATGCCACTGGAATCCTCGGCAGCAGCTGCTCGTCGACGCAAATCGATGCAGGTGAGTTTGAATAACGTAATATGCTCTACAAAATGTTTAACCCTATTAAAAAAATGATTTCATTTGAAACCGTACTGTTTTGAATTTATTTTAAGCCATGATCACTTTTCGAGGATGATCAATTTTGAGCTTCCAATCTACTGTTCCACCAATATGATAGCTAGTAACTTCCCACACGCAATGCTACATTGATGAACTATGGTGGATCAAAGTAGCCTCTTGGCAGCGGAATACGTGCTTCTAGCAAAGGGGCCAAAAATCAATAAAATGAATTTAAAATTCAAGAGAAATTATACCTTTCCCAAAACAAACGCAAAAAAAAGATTCTCTGGCACGTGTGCCAGTGCCGCAGGATCAGCCTGTTTCCTCCTCCGTTGTGAGTAGTATTTTAGTAATGCGGACCGAAAAGTGCTTCAGGCGGATGGTAAAATATGCGAAATTGATTGAGCTCCGGTGTTCTACGGCAAATGGGCGTAAGTACCTGCGGAGTTGTTGCCAGTCCTGGCCAGCGTTGGTCTTTTTTTCGTCCGCTCGACGGTTGATGTTTTCGCCATTTCGGTTCGGGGGCCCAAAGTACGAATCGATTGGGTTCGCGCACGTGAAGCATTAATTTTTTTCGCCGTACGCTGCGCCACTAAATGAAGTTGAAGCTTTCACGTACTGGCTGGTCACGCACGGCACACACACACAACTGGCGAGCGGCACATACACACACGCACACACACACACACAAGTTACGTCTCGCTACGGATCCGACGACGAATTCGATCCTTTAAAACCACAGCACTGAAAGCCACTCCAAAGGACACAGGCACACACACACGGGCGCGCACACACAAACACACACCGTTGTGGTCTAAACAGTAACAGCTCCGAATTTTCAGTAACCGAACCACTGCAAACCGAATGGCGGCGGTTGGGTGACCTACCTGACCGCAGCATGAAAATGCGGCCCAAATCCGGCTGGCCCTGGCCCTCTGGCCGCTGGAGCATAATTCGATTGCACCCATTCTGCACTGCACATCTGCAGTTGCGTCACCAGGCTTATCTGTGTTTTGCCTGCGATCCACTCAATCACCGATTCCATCGGTTCTACGCCCGGATGGAAACTCTACGCCCCTCCCGGCAGCTGTTTTCCCGGCACTCGCGAGGTACTCGATTGAAAAACGGAATCAAATTTGCACACAACTCAGCTGTCAAAAGCGATGGACCACGAGCACCACTGGTTCACCATAGGCTACTTGGACACTTCTTCACTCCGACCCAAACGGTTTCAGCAGCCACAGTAGCACGATCGCATCCCGGTCCGTGGAGCCTTCCCCAATAAGGGCATCCGCGGGTCCTAACGTCACATTGGACCGCTCGAATAGGGATCACCGTTCGCGATCACGGCGAGTTCTTCGGACCGCCCTGCCCATAGGCTCCTGGACAACAGGTGACAGGTGGTGGAGGTGCCCCCCCTCCGTGAGTGAGGGGCGGGACATTCGGGGTCCCAAAAGGGTAAGCAATCGCCCTATCGCACTATGGGCGACCGCGACATACCGCAATGCTCACATTGTTTCCACGACGGATTTCGAAACACTACTGACGGCCGTCAACACACTGACATTTGCATCACGTCGACGCCCGAATCGCGTTCGGGTGCCCACGGGTGGCCGCAGGATGCCGAGACCGACCAGGCGCCGACCCGGACCCCATCGGGCGCGCGCCACGTTCGGCCACCGACCCGTTCGGGTTCGGCTGCTTCGGGTGGTTCGGCTGTGGCCGCAAAACCGAGCTGTCACAGCAGGGGCAGGGTTGCTTCGCTCGAACCGGTTCCGTAATCGGTTCAGTTAACCGATACAAAGCTTGGAATACGCACCGCAGGGCGCATGCTCCGGCAACAGAATGTGGGGGAAAATTCGTTCCAAGCGTCAAAAGGAAGTGTAGGGACATTGGCCGGCGTTTTGCGCGTTTGAATAGGCCATTTCAGCCATTCTGATCCCGTGTCTGCTCTCGAATGGTCACTCGTCTCGTGCGATCCTAGTGATCGTGAGAATGTCGAGACAGATTGGCCTCCTTTTCGATCACTTCGTTACCATGTAAACGCAATTCTAATTAATATGATGCGAAAGTATTGCAAATCTATAGTACGCAATGTGATGGAAGTAACTCTGCTCAGCAGTTAGTCCAAACGGGAATTATAGCTTAGTTTAGCTTATCTGTTTCACTCAATGGCACACGATCATTCATTAGAATATAAGTCCACGCACTGAGTTGTGACGATGTGACTCATTTTCTTGTTCAAAGGACTCATGGCTGCTTTCTGCTTTTACATGCCCCACTCTGGCGGTTAGATCTTTGCTGTTAATCAACTAGAACGTCAATCGTAAATGAGATTGAACATTGTATCGTGGTAAAAATGCTGCAATGGCACAGCCTAACCACAGCTCGTTTGATGTTCACGACGACGGGTTGATTTAGAACCCACGGCGGCCGCGAGTGTCACGAGTCACTCCACGCTCGATGACACCGGAGGTCACCGGCGGTGGGTATTTCCACGGTCACGCCCCGACCCCCGAGTTCGAGTTCTTCGGTAGGTTCGGGCACAAATAACCACCGTCAACCACCGTGACGCTTCCAATGAATGCGCCCAATCACGTTGATGCTAATGCTACATGTCGCCTAAATTTACCACCAGCCGCAGCGCGTGGTTGCGCGTGAGCTTAGAAAAAAGGACAGCCCGTGTTGAAGGGATTGCATTTTTGCTATCCTTCTTTGCTTTGTCCCGGGCGCGCACCGGGCGGGTACGGTACGTAGATTAAAGAGCTTGTTCATTACTTTGCGACCCTCATTACATATGCATGTGCCGCGATTTTTTGTTTTGTTTTTGGAACGAAACTTTCCTTTGCGCGCGCGCGCGCGGTTGGCCTCAGCCGCTCAGAAGAGATCTCGGCGCACACCGACCGCACGTCACAATAAAAACCACTTGCCAAAGTTAATCTTCATTAACCCCGGATTCCGGAGGAATGATAAATGAATGAAATTAAAAAGTTACCCCTAGCATCTGGCCTGGCCGCGTACTTATAAGCGACTGTCACGGTAACCGTATGCGCGGCCTACCACACTCTGTGACAGTGATGTGTGCGTTAAAGGGACACGAAACCGGCGCGCTAAT
Organism: Anopheles cruzii; assembly: GCF_943734635.1. Lineage (NCBI taxonomy): Eukaryota > Metazoa > Arthropoda > Insecta > Diptera > Culicidae > Anopheles > Anopheles cruzii. Next base: position 13,289,184 of record NC_069145.1, read on the forward strand.
TGTGGGCTGCGAATGTGGCTACAAAGTTGTGCCTCTCTCTCGCCTCTGTGAGGACGAAAAGAAAAAAGCGCGCAAGTATAGAAAATAGATGGGGCCAAAAGCATTCCCTTCAAAGATCGGAAGCCACGTGGCCCACGTGATCCTGTGCCCCGTGATCCAGGGGGGCTCCGGATGGTATGCTAAAAGTTATAAACTGCACTGGTACTTGCCCCCCGAGGGGCCTTAGTTCAACGTTCGTGTGCGTGTGTGTACAGCACGCGCCTGTCCCCCTCTTTAGGGGGGTGGGCGTGAATAATGAACGATAAAGCAGAAAACCGTCAGCAAGCATCGCTGTAAAATTCCATTAATTCCTTCGTCCTACACACGCGCGCCACGCATACGCCCGTCGTGCTTTGCATGTTTGCTGCCACCCCTTTGAAGGTCCCGTGCTTTGAGCCTGGGGCCATTTTTTTCGAGCACCGCAAATGTGATGATGTTTTGTGCCCAAGATTTTTCCTCCTTTCACAGTTCCCGCCAGCAGTATTTGGGCAATAAATTACGGGCCAAATGGCAGCGGCAGAGAGCGAGAGATGATTGGCGAATTAATGTGCTACCAAAAGTTGCCGGCAACAATCTGCACCGTAAACATCGGCCGCTAATCGCAGCTTCCAGCGTGAGGTGGCATTTGTCTCTGGAGCGAAATGTGAAAGCGAAATGTGAATTAAAATACTTTATTCTACCATGTCACACAGCCTTGTGTCTCTTTCGAACATTTACATCTCACTTCGGTGCGGGTGAGAAGCGTCAGAAAAACATGTAGGAACAGAAAAGGAGCAACCCGGAAAGGTCACCAAGGTGGCCAAGGTCCGAAAGAACGTAAATCGTACAGCTTGACCCCGACATCGTTCCGGTTCGAGGTTTGTAAATAATTAATTTAATTGATAGTTTGATAACTTCGGCTTATGGTTGTCTCCCAGTTCCGTTCCATGGCCGACACGGGGCGACGGAAAAGCTCACGCAGCAAAAGTTTCCGATCGAAAGTTAAATCCGATACTCAAACAACCCATCTCGGGCGGCGGGCCGGTCGGACGGTGAGAATTGATTTCCACCTTCGCCACGGCAGACGAGCGCTGGCATTAATTATGAAGCATTTCGAATCGAATAACTTTGACGTGTATTTACATTCCGACCAGCACGGAGCGGGCGACGTCTCAGGTTCAGGACCGAAGTGGAGTCAGCAAATAACCGGGCCCCCGTTCGCCATTTGGCCAGAAAGTGAAGAAAAGAGAAGTGATTGAAGAAAGACGCAGAGCTATGGGCTCCTTCGGTGTGTGTGTGTGCAGGGAAACCAGGACGACCCTTTGGCAGGGTGAAACGGAGAAAGGTGGCCGCGACTAACGAGCGTTCGGTGAGCGGGCTCACCGCTCGCGGTGTAGCGGCAAAGGTCACCGATGACAAGTGACAGTGAATTTTCGGACGAAACACGCCAACCTAGGTTCGTGGCTCGCTTTCCGACGCCGGGCCGGAAGCATCGGCGAGCATCGGCAAGATTATTTATTATTCATTTCAATGATCAAGCCAATTTGAAGCGACGGAAATCATCCCCGGCAACCGACCCGTGGCCGCCTATCGTCCCGGGCCGCCCTGTCAGAAGACACCGCCCCGCATACCGTCTAGGCTAGATGTTTAAAGATGATATGAAACTTTCAGATGGGGTTACTTCAAATTGTGGCTCATCTTTAATTTATGGTGCACCCCCCGGAGCCGTTAAGCATTTTTCGCTCGCCATTTTTTTTTTGCTCGTCGACGAAGTCGTTAGGGCGACCGGAAGCACGGCAGACTTTTGCGCTTGACGAATGTGTGTCAAACCGACTAGAAATGCACCTAATACCGCTGGTATACCTTGGCACCCCGGGCTCAGTACCCGTGGCACGTCTGGACCGCCACGGGACCGACCATGGACACGATGAAGTGTCAAACGACTCCTAAAATCCTTCGTCATTGGTACGAAATTTCATGCGATTTTTTTTGCCTTCTCTTCGCACCACACATCCTTCGGCTTCGGCTGGGTTTGGTGTTTCAAGACAGGATGGAGAGAAAAAAAGCTGCTACGAAGTGACACACCACTTCTCAGCGTCTGTGAGGCGAGTCCGCAATATTGCCGCCCGAGCAGAGCGGAAAGAAACGCGTGGCACACGGTTCCGACCCACCGACCATCGTCAACACTCGTCGGCACCTGAGCGGAATGCTAAATCAACTTTGCCGAAGTGCTCCACCGGCATGGGGAGTATGTTGGCGATGGAACGGGTGGGCAAGCGAGTCCTTCGTCGGCATCCTGCGCTGCGAGGTGTAATGTTTTCGAGCAAATACTTAATGCTTGCGTCCGGGTGTGCAGCAGGCCGCGATCCGATAGCGGTTCGAGAAGCTCGCGAGCGCGTACCACATCAATATTCGCCAGTTATTCGCCAGCTCCGGGGTTGATTTGACTAACCATTGTCGAGTCGCTGGTATGGATGCTTCGAAGTGAAACTAAATAAACGGTAGCGATACTCGTTGCTACTCTTTCCGATGTGACAGCCGGCCGAACTCTTAGTTACGGCCGACCCAGTCATGGAGCTCAGAAGTCATATTATTTATTCACTTGTTTGGCTACGATACTGTTGACTGAAGTTCAATTTCTCATCTCGATGCTGAGAGAACAATGTCGTGGATTGGACTTTCCTCTCTTTCAATTTGTACGCCCAATACATGATCTGACACATTAACAACGTAGTAGCTGCAAAACGATCGATTCGATCACGAAATAAAATGTACTTGAAGAAATAATACGTAACAATGGTCGCTGAGGTAGCTTTTCTTCTTTCGTGAATCAATCATCGGCAAAATGTCCCAAACTTTGGAAGCACCCGGAACGTAAGCTCGTTTCAAAGTGCTACGTTTGTTTTCACGCTCCCGGAAGTATCGCATTCCGCACAACATTGTCTGCGCCGTAGACGTTGGTCGCCGGACGACTGGACGTCTGTAAGTGGTCCCATGTAAGCTCTCGGTACCGCTGGAGCCCGTCGCGCTTGTATCGTCTTACAAATGAACGGTTCAGTAACCTGATACCCCGATGAGGGACGGTTGACCGGGAGCTGGTGCCGTGGTCCCAGGCGGAAGACCTATAAATTATTCCGTCGACGCAACACACGCAATTAGGGTAATGTTTGAGTTTCGGTACGCTCGGTGCGATTGAAGGTAATTAATTTATGCAACTTACGGCCCGTGAGTGAGCTTGGCGAATGCACTATCGTTAGCCTCGCGGCATTACCAAGCGGCCATTTGTGCACCTTCAAAGTGGGTCCTTAAGCGTCGTTTTTCTGCCGCCAGCCAAGGAAAGTCATTTCTGATTACGACATGCGGTACCGCTGTCGGAATGGTGTGGCCGTGGCCTTGATTGATTGAAGGCAAGATGAGTAGGCTGACGACGTGGCTAGAACATGCCTTTGATGGATCAAAGTAGGCCAAATACTTTGCAAGCGTCTCAAGCGTTTAATTCGAAAAAGACCAATCGAAAGGCGACACGTTCAACAATTAACCCCATTCTTCTTATACTTTCGGAACGGAATATTATTATTATTATTCCCAATTATTCTTATACTTTCGGAACGGACTATAGTGAATGAAAAATTACTTTTGCTGACAATGAAATAGTTAAATGTCTTGCAACGAGGGTTTTAGGAGATGCTGGGTTTTTCTTCAATTTCAGCCAATTTACCGGGTCCTTTCCCGTCAATCGGTTGCAAGATGCCCTTGCAGCTAGCTGGCCCCGGCCTGCCGACAGAAACTTTCCCTCAGATAACGAAATCATACATGGAAAACGGTCCTACCAACTGCCACTTACATTGCCACATGCCCAACAAGCAACAAATTTTCCATGGCCCCGAAATTTGTTCCGGAAACTGCTGTCTGTTAAACATTTAAAAAGAACCATAAAATTATGATAACGATTTGAAGTTGCTCACCCCCTCGCATTGGTGCTGCCGCGGCGTAGTTCATGCACACGTACGGAACGGCACACACACACACACCGGTATGGCCCCGAAACACATTGGTGGAGCCGATGGAGGCGCATGGTAGCCCGTGTGCGGCGTGTCGCTTATCGCCGTCAGCCATCGATTCTGGAGCCAGAAGCATATGCAGTGTACATTTGCACACGCATTTTATGCATGTTTTCTGTCCGCTTTTGCCAACCGGGGACATTTTAGGAGCCAGTAATCCACTTGCCCGCTCTCCCGTTGTGTGGGAAGATTTTCCATCGCCTGGTTTTCCGTCATCTTTCATCCGGCGACCAACTCGGCAGCGGCAACGTGACTACAATTCGACCGTTTGTGCGGTAAAACTCGCGAACAGCAACACACAGAACAGAAAAAAAACAAATCGCTTCGCCGCTCCACGCGAATCGTGCCGGCCCAGCACGTGGCGTGGAAAAACTTTGATGGAAAGAAAAATAAAACGCCTCCCTGCCGGGCGCCACGGCATCCTCGGGCGTGGCGGGGGGGCGGGGGCCGTTCGGGCAAACGGAAGCCCAAAAGGCCACTTCAACTGATGGGCCACGGTGGCGCGCCGCGGTACGGTTTTCCAGCTCACTGACGGTTGGCTACTTTTGGCCGGAAGTGCTCGCGGGCTCTCTTTCCGTCGTTGTTCGTCGCCGTCGCCCGTTCGCTGTTATCAATAAAAGTGATACACATAAAATTTGCATAATTGATCAATAAATTTTATGTAAATTTGGGACGCTGGGCGGCCCACGCACCCCACTGACCACGCGGGAACCGAAAGATTGGCGCTCTTGGGCTGCACTCGGTCGCCGGTTTACCTTCCTACGGGGCGTGCGACGGCCGGAAGGTGTCAGGCTCGATGCTTGACATCGTCGGAAGTTGTAGGCCCGGCCCGAGAGAATCGTCACCGAGGCCCGTGGAGAGAGAGAGAGAACGCTCTCTGTGGGGATTTCCGAGAAGGCGCAGATGAATGATGCAAAGTAAAACGGCCGGAAAACGCACACCCCGCGCACCGGTGTGCGGTGGCCGCGAACGATTGGAAAAGTTTTCCACCGGCGCTTCCATCTTAATATTCCGGCCCGTCCGGGCACTGACTGCCCGAGTTTGGTGCGATAGCAAAGTTGTTTGCGGTGACAAATGCCCGAGCCAAGACGCGCGCTGCCGGTCAGTGATACGCTGTGCTGTGTGCTGCGTTTGGGTCTCCGAAGACACACTTCAAGCACCGGGCCCACGCACCGACCGGCGATAGGAGGTAATTGTTTTGGGAATTGTTTTACATTTCTCTGTCCACCGCCGGGCCCCAAAACCGCGATACTGCACCGGGGAAAATGGGGCTGTAAAAAGTTTGGCCACCGTCGGGAATTTGCCGGCGAGTAACGGTAATTTGTAAATAATCTGGACCGAGACGACCGATCCCATTACGGGATGCTATCAGCCGAACGGCACAATTGGAATAAATTATTCGATAGTTTCTTGCCGTTGCCTTGCCACGAGCGCGTGTTACGCTTCTTTATTTAAACACACGTTTCTTTTAAAGACATCCTTCATGCAACAATTCCTTACTCGAACTCTGCTCGGGACGGGATCCAATTTTAGCTTCCGCCGTTCACCTTTTGCACATTAAATTCCGCACAATCGCAATGTTTTCTGAGCGGACGAGGCACGCAAAACACGGACATTCCTATCCGTTTCGCTCGCCGTAGACGCTCGATCGAGGCTTCCGGAGCGACCGGAAAACGGGAGAGAATTATTTCTTGCATTCCACCGCATACGACGTGGCGCGGCATTTGATGAAGGATGGTGCTGCTCTCGTTAGGGTCCTTTACAATTGAGAATTTCCCTTTCATGAACCATCTGAGACTGAGTCGTTCGGACGTTTGCCTCGCAGTTTCACGGTGAGAGAAACAATTAAGTGCCCCGTCGCTACACAGTGACGGGTTTCGGTAATTTATAGAGCCCTGTCAATGACTTGCCAAACTCTTTCGAACGTTTCTTTTCGGAACATTTTCAACGTGTCGATTAATGTATTTAAAGCTTCAAACTAGCTTCACATTCCACCAACGTTCATCGTTGTCCCGCCGACACGCAGAACCGAAAACTTGGCAATGGCCCTAAGTTGCGTGGCCTTCACGATGACGGTGGCGACCAAACTTTTAACAAGAACCAAACGAGCTTCCCTCGCAACGAAACGGAAAGAAACAAAAACAACATCCAACACCAAATGTTATAAAACATTAACGAAGCAGCGCTCTGCTCGGTCGCTTAGTTTGTTGATGAATTTTCCAACCGATCCGTGTGCCGTGAGGCAAGAGCGCCCAGGGCAGGCCCCAGGACCTAGTCGTTAGCGCTTGAATGTTGAGCGCCGGAACTCGGCAACCCAACATTCCAGCGACAGCCCTCTACAGCCCTCTACACCCGGCCGTGCCCGTACCCAACCCAGCGTGTGGCGGTGTTTATATAGGTTTTAAATGATTGATTGAACGTTATGACATTTTTGAACACATTCAATAGAGAGACGGTAAATAAATCATCAATTATTGTGTTGTGTTGCACACTTTGCGAAGGGCACGCTTCTGCGCACATCCACTTCCGCCCCTCTGCTGGGCTGGGAGCGATTGCCTCGCTTGTTTCAGCGCCCGGGTCCTGGGTGTTGATGCTCCGGCCGTCGACAGCTTCGGCAGTCGCCGGCACGGGCCCGGCGACCGGCCCGGCTGATAGGAATCGCTATTAATGAATTTATGTTACTCTTGTGGCAGTTTGGACTGCCCCGGACTTGCGTGCCGGAGCTGCTCCCCGCTGCTCCCGGGGGTCCGTTGGAATTTTTCCGACACCCGGCGGCAGTTTTATGCAGCCCCCGTTACTGTGTGGACGATTTATCTGGGCAGAACGCTGCTAATAAACCTTTGACATGGTGTCGCCTTCCCTACGGAGGTGATGATGGCCACCGATGGCGGGTGGGGTGATGATGGTACTGGTGATGATGATTGCGGGATGAATTTTGGCACGCTTCCATCGACGGCCCGTATACCTGCGTGGTGTGTCCTTGCACCGTTTGGGCAGCAATGAATCATTTAGATTTGCTGTCACGTGCAGTGTGTTGTGGTGCAGCCAGAATGGTCACTTGGTGTAGGCTTCTGAACGGGTTTGGCCATAGGCAGGCCCTTCATCATTGCACTTTCGGAGCAGTTGACGGGTAACTGGGAAAATTGCTAGCAATGGAAGAAGACTTTTTTTTTGAGTTATTCATTAGATTTTTATTATTATTATAATCGACAAAGCCGTATTGAGCACCAACTTATGATTTAAAAGGTTCAAAAGTATGATTGAAAAATCAAACCAGGATTCTTCTTATCCGTAGTCAGACACGAGTTAAGGACACTCGCTGAGTCAGCGGTCAATTGGCAGGTACACCAGATAACAACGACATGCCTGAACTTGCCCCGACATTCAACAGACCATCAGCTAGCAGGTACACCAGGACAACAAACAGGTCAGGTCTCGAGTTGCTGCAAACAGAATAGGCAGGACAAAGTAGAGGTAGCTGGCAAGGTAAGATAATCGAAAGATAAGATCGAAATTATATAAGATCAGAAACGGCAAAAATAAAGTTATTGTTGAAACGGGGAGGAAACTCTAACTCGCGTTATCCTTAGCGCCATAAGATCTTGTTAAGGTATTTAAAGTTTTATGAAGCAATATATAGATTAAGTAGCAATCGGCACTAGGTATCACGAGGCGGTAATGTGGTTCTGAAATTAACTGTATTAATGTGTAATTTTTGGCCTGATTGAACACTTGCATTGATTTACTACACCACCAATCATTGATTTCTTTTGGCACCTTAAATTCGTGACACTGATGCTAGTGATCTTCACATCCTGCGAGTGTTTGGGAACGTTAGTTGGATACCACACCTTCATCGCTATCAATCCCAATTTGCTACATAAAACGATTCTTCAACTCACCTGCATTCCTGTTACACTCGAACGTGCTTCAGAAAGCGTACGACCGTCGAATCCATCTCCCAAACTATGTTCCCAGCGAACTCCCGAGTCCTGCCTGTGCTTTCCGAGTCGAGCGGAACGCGTTCATTCCACCGCACGCCGGGGCTGAGGTCAAAATTATGAGTTGCCTATTAAGAAACCGCATCGGTTTGCCCGTATGTCCCCTAATTGGCCCGGAATCATGCTCGTTAAACAACCGCAATCCACCGGCGACCGGCCGGCGCCCCGATCCCAGCCCCCACTCGGCCGCTCCGGCATAGTTTACTCCGGTCTGTGGTGAGGCCAAATCTTGCGACAATCCACCGTTGCCGCCGCCACCGTCAAAAAGCAGCTGTCTTTAAATTGTCATTTATTCTTCCCGCGGCCTCGTGGCTCGGGGCCGGAAAACCGAAAGTCATTCGTCGTCCTCGGTCGGTGGTAGCGGCGGCGGCGGCGGAAGCCACATGAAACGGCTAATGGGCGGTAAATTTATTTTAATTTAATTTTATTACGTCCCCCGATCCGTGCTTTTTTCTGCTCCCCATGCTCCCGCTAGCCCCCGTTCTCGTCGCCGACGGTGCGGCCATCGGGGTTGCCGAAAACATCGGGTCGGCCTTCGGACGTCGGCGAGGAATCGCTTGGCGAAACCGGAACCGGAATCGAAGGCATTACGCGCGCGGCGTTCACCATCACACCGGACGAGAGGTGGAAAGCCATCGCGCCGGAAACTTCCCCGTCGCACGTAGAACAATAAATTTCCCGACCGACCCGCGGTTCCCGGGGCCCGGGACCCGGGACCCGGGCCGATAAAGTGGAATTTTCTCACAACGTATGTGACGTCGGGCCTGCCGGTGAAAAGTGATCCATCCTTTTTCGACCTCGGAGAAGTCGCACGAAGTCGGGAAATTAATGAACATGACATTTCCTTTTTTCATTCGGTGAAAAGGGGGTCCCATTTGGCGCTCAACAGCGATTTGGAATTGATTGTTTATGGACTGCGCAGCATGAGCGCTGCTCCATCCACACGCCGAGCGCACGTTTTCGTGCCAATAACTCACTCGCCCAGCGTAATGGAATGTTTTGTAAACAGAAACGAAGATAATTATTAGAACATTATTGGAACTTTGCAAATGTAGAAGACACACTTTAAGACGGCGCCTCCTCTCGGTGAGGGGCGGCAAACAGACGGCCCCCACGAGGGAAGGCAAATTTATGTTGTACGGCCCAGGCAACCATTTTTGAATTACTTGACGGAAAGTTGCATGCGCCACGGCCACGGGGCACGTTCCGTGGCTGGTAATTAATTAACTCGGGTTTAATTAATTCGTCTCCGATTTATTTATTCGCGCCGCGTACCCGGCCGACGACCCGCGACCGACCCGAGCCCGGGGGCCCAAAATATCTCAATCTCGCTGTCACAAAGCTTACGAAGATCCGCGTGGCGTGGCGAAGGAATGATTTTTATCGACCCAAAAAAAAGGCAGAGAAAAGGAGACAATTTTTGAGGCGAACAAAACGATGGCACGCAGCAAACGAAGAGAATGGGACTAATAAAGTTGCCCAGCTCGAACGATTTGCATCCGCCCTCGGGAGCGGCCCAGCAGAGTAACTCGCTTCGTCCTCGCGTCAGGTCATTATTAATGGATCGGTGAAGCTGGCCGAACCGTGGACGACCGCTCGGGCTCAGGGTCTGGACGGAAAGTGAGCTGTTTCCTCGCCGCTGTTTGTACAATTCCTTATCGATTGTAGACTATTTCCGGGTCTCGTCCGTAAATCACTGACGTCAGCGCTGCACCGAATATTCTATGCGAAAGATGTCAGTTCAAACCCGGACAGTGCATCAACTTGAGTCGGTAGACTCCGGTAGACTCCGGTAGGTTGGTCACATCACGGGAATGGCGGACCACTCCGCAAAGTCTCCTTAGGCCGTCCGGATGGCCAGAGGAGCATCGACTCGGATGTTGTGCTTCCGGATGAAGAAAAGAACTACTATTGATACAAAATTTTATCAATATAGAAGAAAACGGACGGTAAAAGCTTTGCCGCTGCTAGTAAACACTGCGCTGGTGTCTTTTAACACTCGGGTGGATCAATAAAACACTCTTGCGGGTCGAAGCGACAATATTCGGTTTGGGAGGGCATCGTTTTACCTACAACATCGGCGAAGAAATGGGTCACCGCGAGCGCGAGCCATTAGGTGCTACGAAAGGAACTAATTCCTCAATCAAACTCTAAAACCATAATCCGACAGCGAGCAATCGCCAAGCTCCGATGCGCGCCACCCGATGCATCATCGTCAGCCAGCCGAAGAAATACCCGGTTGCGAAGTAGTTTAAAAGCAAGCCCTAAGCCCTTTTGGTGGGGGGTGCCCTAGAGTCGACGGACAATGAGGCGCCAGGAAGTCCGCGAAGCACGAACACGAGCGAGCCACGGCCACTTAAACTGGACCAAAAGACAGACACGGACGTTACGGATTAGTTTGATGAATGGTTCACTCCCATCTCTCGCTCGCCTCATGATACGTGTTTATCGACGGAAGCATCCTCTCTTCACGGGTGGATTCAATTCTTGAAATCCACCAGCTCCTCGACTCCATGACAGCAGAGCCCTGGATAATGGGGAGTACAAAAAAAAAGTAGAAGCGCCAGTTCAATCCAATCTTGGCAGAGAGGGCGCCACGGTGCCGCGCGATCAGGAAATCGGAAGCACCCAATCCATCTCGGAGTTGGGCGATGGCCCAGTAGGACCCACTGCTTGGAACCGGGACGCGGCACAACCCCAGCCCAGCTAATAACTGGTGATGGATTATGGATAATCTTCGCCGGCATCGGGCTCACGTTTTCTATTTTCCTTTAAAAACTGCTGTGCGAGGATCGACGGGTCCGAAACAATCGATCGGCCCTCGGAGAATGCTGGCACACACACACACACACTGTGCCGGATGTACCGCAGGACCGGAAGAGTGAAATGCGAGATGGCGAAACCGAACCTGCCCGGCCCGGCGGGTGGAACAAATAAAACCCCAAACGGCAACCGCTCACACTTGCCGGGAAGATTTTTCATCGAAGATCCGACAATCCTTCTTCCCCGGTGCCCCCGGTACCGGTATCGGATTGCGGGGCTAGAACACGTTAGGGTGGGACGGACGGGACACGGAAAATGGAATCGAAACACGAAACATTCATGCGAACGGCAGCCGTGCGGCCGCAAGAAGCGAGAAGATAAATGGTAGCGGCAGACGCGCTTCAGTAGATAAAGAGATAGATTACAAGTCACCACAGGTACTGCCTGTTCCGGCTGGGCCTAGAGAGCCGGCCTGGCGCATTTCCACGATTTCCCCCGATTCCGATGCCGCTGCCGATGGCCATTTTTCTCGCGCAGCCTTCAAAACCCGGCCCAGTTTGGTGCGAAAGCAAAATTTAAGCCGCGCCAAGCAAATCGTGTCGTCCGTGAATCGATCGATTCCGTGGCCGGAGGTCCGTGTGGGCCACGTAGGGGCCGCCATCGAAGGCTCAAAAAGGCTTCTCTTTGGTTTGGGAGTTTTTTTTTCGTCCCGAGGAGGAGTGATTCAACCCAAGGCCACATCACTCTTTGGGTCCGGCATGGGTCCGGAAGCAGGAAAACTGTCTAACCAGCGCTCGGAACGGACGTTCGGAATGTTGCCGCGGTTTCGGCTAAGATGACACCGAGCTCCAGCTCGACCACACGAGAGACAGAAAGAGAGCGGAGAGATAGAAAGAGAGACGAACCCCGGTCCGGTGAGAGGTTGTGCGAAATTCAATTACCGACCGCAACCGACGGGCGAAGAAATATTCGAACCATTCCGGCGGCGGCCCGGAGTACCGGAATGCTCTTCCGTGCGAGCCTTCTTGCGGTCAGCAACTGGCTGGTCAGCGACTTCCGACTGCGGAGGTATCAATTTCAATCATTACGCTCGACCGAAACCGCACCGACCGGCTGCCGACTGCCGGCTACCGGAGCTTTCCTTGGTGACACATACGCCCGAGCTGGCCCCGAAGTGCCCGGGAAATGTGATTCCACTTTTCCTCTTCCACTGGCCACTGGGTTGAAAATCTAAATCGATCGGAATCGTGTTGACCCATCCCGGGGGTGACGCATCAGTGGCCGAGGTCAGCGATCGATGCTGCATCGAGTTTGATCTTTAATTTCATTACACTGGCCGGCCTGTAACCGACGGGTACCGATAAATTTGCATCTCACTGGCCGGCCGGCAGGACGGCTGCACATCGCTCACGTGCTGTCACTTTCGTTGGGATGCAAAACAAACATAATTAATGGCGGAAAAACAGCAGGCGGTGGAAAAAAGCGCTCGCGCCGCCAGGCAAACACATGGTCCGTTTGGATGCAGCGTTTACTAAACCATGTTTACCGAAGCTCGGATCAAAGGGCAGTGTAACTGGGGCGCCAGGATTTTCCAGGATTCCGCGGCGGTCGAGTGTTGTGCGGAAAACTCCTGCTAAAGTTCAGCTGGGTAATGGAGAGACTAGTTTTGATTTTGCTCTGATAATTATTTTAATGTGTTTTAATGAAACTCATTCAACATGAACTATCTGTACATATGTACATATGTAAGGTCACATGTACAAACATGTTAGAAGGCCTATCAAGATCATCAATTCCAATTTCATATCGGTGACCGAATCGTGGGCTTGCTGTGACACGAGTAGCATGTTTCAAAGGAGAAATAGAGCCGAATGCGAAGAGCAGCAATCGTTTCTATCTGTTCCGTTGACAAATGATGCATCTCCGAATAGTAGCAAAACAGTGATGGAACTGTATCAAAATTTAGATCATTTTCAAACAGAATAAAGCTAAAGAAGTTTATACAAGCAGTTCAAGCACCAAAGCAGTTCAAATATGACAAACTTTTACTTTTACAACTTACAGGAACCTCTACTCTAAATTGTCGCGTTCATATCCTTGAGTTCCTGTTATTCCTAAAACACTGATCTCTCTTCGCGCGGAATGGTTCACTACTTTTAGTCAGGTTTTTACCCATTTTATGTTTTTTAATTAATTGCAAGGTTTCTAAATTAAAATAGATAATCTGTTTAAATTAAAGAAGCTGTTATTTACAGAAAGCACGAAAGTCAAATGCTGTCTTTGTCTCAAGCGGAGCTTTATTATCCTATTAAATTATTGCGATATCCGAAAGTTTACTGCACTGCTATTGATTTCGAAACGACACCAATTATGCGGCCCTGCAATGCCCTTTTCGATACGCCTATAAATACACCGGTGCTAGCGTTTTACGCTACCTAACCGATCATTGTAGTGGCGGTCGCGTCCCATTGACAACAGTTTGCACGTCGGCGGTTGCCAGGAGCGGTTCCGGCACAGCATCTCTGCGGTGCGCTTAGTCCCCACGGTAAAGGCTCCACCATCGATGCCGATGTCGAGGCTCTTCCCGAGGCGCTGCCGAGCATAAAAATTAATTAAGTGTGTAATACCCCGAAAGCCACAATTGCATGTCGGCAGTGGCATGAATATTTATAAAATTTAATTTTTGATTGGCACCGCACTCGCACCGCGCCACCCGCCGCTCCCTCTCCGAGTACGTGTCCTCGGTGTGCGCCGCGCACGGTAAAAGGACCTACAGCGGAGGCAGTGTAACTAGAAACGGGTAATAAACCGAGGCCGACGGGGATCGGGTCGCCCGTCTGCAGTACGTAGACGTACGGACACGCCGACTGCCCGAGAGATTTTATAATCGATTTTTGCTACGTGCCCATATCACACAGTCGTTCTCGCTTGTCCGCCCTCCGGTCCAGACGGTAGACTCCTCCGTAGTAAACCCCCGGGGGAGATTTTTGTTTTTTACCCCCGTTTCCATTCAGTAACGACGGTCGTCTTTGCACCACACGTAACGAATGTCTCTCTCTCTCTCTCTCGCTGCAAGTCGCACGAAGGGTGTCGCCATATCCGGGTACGTCCTAGGGACGGATCGGCAGAGCCTGCGGCGGAGTCTGCAACAATCGTGCAAATAAAACCTCGGGAAGCTAAATGAATGAAGGAGAGTGAAATGGTACTAATTGAAGTGAGATACACCAGCGTCTGGCAAACGAGGGAACTATCGTCCAGCGAAAGGAGCCACCGGTGGCCTAGGAGCACGAAGGTGCACGAATAAACTGACTGCGAAAATAACATTTACAACTACACAATCAAGTCACTTGATTAGTCATTTCGGCTCGGGGTAGCCACACCAGGGCCTCGGCCAACTCGCGAATTGAAAGTGGATTTATAGCACAAAGGTGTGAGAACGGTGCACCATTTGTGGTCCGTTCCCACTGGCGGTCGCGAAAGCAATATAAACGAATTGCAAAACATGAATTATTATCCACGATTCAGGTGAGCATTCTGACTTCACCGAATATGCTTCAAGCGTCGCCCCATGAGATCGATTCCTTTCATTTGTGCAGAGTGACAGCATTAATTTATAGGCACATTATACTGCCGTGTACAGCCTTCCTTTTGTGGTCGGTCGAGTTGGGGAATTTTAATCGCTCCCCGACTCGCCACTAACCCGAGTTCGACGACATAATCGCATCTCAGCTGTTGAACCGATCTCAACCATTCGCCAACTCTCGGCTCCCCGGCGAACGGAAACTTCACGGAACATGCCACTCAATTTGCCGGGGCGTGCGGATCAGAGCCCCACGGACGCCTAATGCGCGCGCCTCAGCGCCGCCCCGAAGCGTCCGCCCCGATAAATGGGAACGACAACGAAGGAAATCGATAATTAAGAACGTTAATTATGCTCCATTAACGCAACCGTTACCGTTCGCGGAATGTGTATTGCGTCCTGGCCCCTCGTCCTGCGCCAGCCCGGGTGCTCGGGTCGGGCAAAAAGTGGGGCCGCCCTCTTAACGGGTGCGGCGATCGACGACGGGCCATTTAAAAGGCTGGCGTAATGCTGCCCTAATACATTACACACACACAGCGCCAAACGCTTGGCGCAAAATATGGGCCAGTAAACGATGCACAAATTAGTGAGCTAATTGTGTGTAACGAGTGGACCCCGGGTGGGGGTGCCGAGTGGTGTTGTTTTAAGCTAATGGAAGAGGTATAATTTCTAATACCGCTGCCGGGTGGTGGGCGTACGCAGTAATAACAGGGGGCTCCGTGGTAATTGATGCGACCGGAGATGCATTAGAGTGTTGAAGCATCGCTCGAATCTGTCCTGAAAAGTGATGCGCCATGACAGTTCGCGATTGAAGTGGGCCACATACTAACTAGAGTTCCTACGATCAGTCCCGCCAGCCAAGGATTGACATTCAGTTGGTCGATAGAATCATCATTGAATGGATCATCGAAATTGAAAGTGTCAATCGCCTCATAATTGTGGCACGCCCGTAGATCATCCGTCTCGTTGCACCGATTAATCGGTGACACCTGGATCAACTTGAGTGTAAAATTCTGCCTGTTCTAATAATAATAAAAAGAAACAGAATTATTTAAAACTTTAAACGGGATATTTGAGATATTTTTTCGCCAATTTACTGTTGAAACTTTGTTGGCAGACAGCGTCTACTTTCTATTATAAGGACTTTGAATTAATTCATGCGGTTTTACAATAGTGCTCACTAAATGTAAAAATTGCCAAACGTTCTCGTTACTGATTTGAATGAAAAATTTACCTCAATGTTGGACATCAGCAAATTCGAGTTTTCGATTTTCAATTTGGGGCACCCAACAACATTCCAGTTAAAACAAGTTCTCAGTTCAATTACACCGTCCAGTAAACCGCCCATTTGGGTTGATATTGGAACAGATCATTGCTAGCCAAACCAGTACAAACACCACGTTTCAGAATTTACGCAACGCGGCAACGAGACGAGAATTTTTACGCAACCTCGCTCGCTGGACGATAAAAATGTCTTCCCATTTTATGCACTTTTAATCCAGTGAACAGGTTCATTAAAACGTCTTCAGGCGTTCGTTTGAGCGTTCGATCTGGTTGCCGCCGTTTTACCGCCAACTCCACGTTTATGCTCCCGCTTGGTGCTCGCATTATAGACAAGTTGATGCATCTTTAGTGCCACGCAACGCCACGGTTCCAGGGCCTCCACCGGAGTGTCGGTGGGTAGTTAAATTTATTGTCACTTATTCGCAATCGAGCTTCCAAAGCGAGTCGTGTGCTCGTCCTGAACGGCGGCGGGGCGCTACTTCAAGTGGCGCGGTGGCACCATTTTGTTTTACGCTTTGTTGGGATGGATTTTTTTTTATTAACATCGTTGCTCGCCACTTGTTAGGCGCAACAAATTCACACCCGCGTGCGCTGCACGTTTAAATTAGCTTCTTTCAGTAGGAGGTTTGATGGCCGAATCGTAAACGGTTGAAGGAGCCGTGTGCCAGGCGCCAAGTTTGGCGGCAGCCAACGGCCAAAATGCGGGGACGGGCTTTCAATTATCAAACGGCGCTGGACGAGCATATTTCATCTTTTACGACCCCTAGGAGGTGGATCGGATTTTATGAATGCTCGTATGTGGTACCCGGGAGTGCCCTTCGTGCCCTCACGGGGCGCGACATGATGCGGTTTATCAGTCAATTGATACGATACAACGCAACACCGCTAACACCGGTCTGTCTTGGGTCCCGTCCCGTCCCGGGTCCGTTGGTCCGTTACAGCCATCGAGCAGGTCCAGGCTAATACCCAATTATGTTTGATTAGAGCGAGAGAGAGGCGGGGACCGCAAGCAGCCAGCAGGTCATTCGCAGCGCAGCGTTTTAGGAGCTGAAGGAGTCCTCCGGTGCCTCATTTGCTGTTACCGACACGACATGTCGTTCGTTCCGCTGCTCCCGATTTTGATCGGCGTTCGGATTCAATTTGTGTGCATCCGCCCGTAACTGAGCGCGGTGGCCACCGTCCAGTGGAAGCTGCAGCTCAAAATTTCAATTATCCAACTCCGGCGAGCTGAGCTCGTTGTCGTTGCCCCGGGACGAGGGTTCTTTTTCGAGCAGTTCGGTTGGACGTTCGAGTAGAAGATTTATGAAAATTAATTTAAAACTGTGTACGTAGTGCCCGCCGAGTACGCCGCCCCCCCGAAATCCGATGGACCGATAAAACCACACACTCATCAGGACCCGGTCGGTTCGGGTTGGCCGTACGGAGAAGGCGCCTTGTGCGCCGGAGTTGTCGCCGGCTCCATTGACACGGCACGGCAAGCCACAGCGCTCGAAGTGGCCCATTGTCGGTCGGACGGACGATTATGTTCAATCTTCGGCCTGAACTATTGCCCCCGCGCCAACCCCTGTACCAACATCCCGTTCGAATCGATGCCATTACATGTCCACTTTGGCGTTTTCGAACAGTTCGTACAGACAGGCCGTACGGGATGCAGGTTCAGCGCGCCATCCTTTCGCTAGGATTATCCATCCGGCCGGGCATTTGCTTTTTACGAGCGACTCCTGCCGTTCTTTGGGTTGGCCGCAAATCCTTAATCCTTCTGGTCGTGGCCATGGGAGTGCACGGGTACGGCACGAGCAGGCCTTGGCTGCTCGCCATTGGCCGAAGCGAAAACTCCGAGACTCCGGGAGCAAACGTACGAACAATTGACTCGATTAGATGCATGCCGCTATTTAGTGGCGTGAGCGCGCGCGCCCGTAGAGCGAAGCCGTTTATCGGATGGTCAGGAGGGCTCCGGGAGCATAATCTGGGATTTGGGCGGATTTTTATGCCCGTGGTCCCGGGCCGGCGTCCCAAAGATCCAATCAAATCCAACTAACGCGACACGCATGCACACGTTCCGCTTGGAATGGTTCCATCGGTACGCACGTAACCGATTTAATGTTATCAATAATGCACCAAACCATCGCAATCTGGTTAATTATGCAACTGCAAACAAACTGTGGGGCGGGCGCGCATAAAATCGCATAAGCTTGTTTGGGCACACAGTTGGTCCCCCTCGGCCCGGCTCGCCACTTTAGACGGTGAAGGTATGGGAAATTTAATGAACGATCAAATCTAAACGACCGACTTGCCGTATTAAAGTACTCTTTCTCTCCCGGGCGTTAAAATCGTTCCGCCCTACCGAAAGTGCAAGAAGCTCGGCCCTCTTTGGCCCTCTTTTTCGTGATGATTGCTCATAAAACGGCGTCAGGCGCGGCTTTAAAACGTCCTCAAACGCAAAATCACACCCATTAACATCGTGTTAAATGCGTGCAAAATACAAGCGTTGGCACTTGAAAATGTATTGATCATAATCCTCTCATGTCAATCAGCGTTCCGTGTGCCGATCATTAATTGGACCTCCTTTCCGATGGCAACCATTACAACCAAACGGTCGATAAATAATGCGATTGCGATGGGATTAAAAATTCCCATTTCTCACTCGGTCAGTGGTTCGCTGTCCAAAAGGAGCCCCCGTGGCGCCTGGACGTGACCGGACTGCCTCCAGAAATCAAACATTTAAACACACACACACACACACACAGCTCATCGGCGAGCGTGCCGACGACACCAGGGCAAATAATCATTAAAATGTGTATTAAATAAATTAACAGATTCAACATTAATTATTAATTTGCGTCAACAACAATGACCATGAATTCTGATTCGATTCCACGAAACGGAAGGGCCGACCGAATAAAAAAAACCCAGCCCGTGTACACAGGAAACGGAAAAGCCGGCAACCCCCCACCGGGTCGAGTGCACTGACCCGTTGCCCGGGGCAACGACGGTAGATAAATATATGCGAACCGCACTTTCAGCTCACGATCAGAACGCAGCCCCCCAAAGCAACATCGATGACAGATAGTGGGTTGCTTGGATGGGACAGCCACGTTGCCCTCGCGTAACTCATCAACCAATATCAGTCAATATCAGTAAGCAAACGCGAGTCCCAATATCGCCGAACAAGAATCAAGGGAAATGGCTCATGGCCAGGCCTCATTCACATCGACATTCACTCAACTTGATTTAAAGCTTCTTGTCACCGGCGCCACAATGTTAGTGACTCGCCAGAAAGTCCAGGAGCTTGGTTGGGAAGTTTTAATGTAGTCCGAACCTTGTGAAAATAGATGGCTAGAGTTTTTCGTCAATAACGACCAAAACTTCTAAAAGAAAAGCATTATGAATCGACGTTTTAAATGGCAACAAATTTAACAACAAAGCTGTGCATTTTTTGACGCAAATCGGACCATCGGAAATATCTTAAATTAAGTTTGAAAATTCACGCAAAAATAATAGATTAATTTTAACCAACCTAATGTTATCACCAAATTACTTGCAAAAGCCTCAAATTAGGTTTCTTTTCGATGCAAATTAAATAATATAATTCGTAGCATGATTTCGGGTAGAAGCTAAATTTATCCTTTCTACCCTTATTGGTTGCTCTGAGTGCTGTTTCTACATTTTAACTGTTCTTTGCATCATTATATTCTTGCGTATACCTTTTCCGAGCACTTGCAATTTATTATTAAAAGCTACTGAAACTATACTTTTAAAAGCTTGAAGCTTCTTCGAACAACTTTGTGTCCCTCTTTAAACTGTCGTGTTTTAGTTTATGTTGTAGGTGCTTGGTGCCCGTAATTTATGCTTGGAGCAAACTAATTGATTATTTGATTAAAAATGACAGAATTTTCCAGTTAAGCTAACATGTTTCAAATGGGCATCTAATCTTCTAATAGACACGAATCCAATATTGATCCAAACCAGTTAACTAACTTTGAATTTTACAAACAGCGGACCCTGCGATTATTCGTTTCTGAGCATAAGGGAACCTCGCCCTCACCCCGAAATAGGCCACGAATGACCAGCGTAGGCCGTTGGCAGTCGCAGCCTGGCCCCTTAATACCCTTAACGCAAATTGACCTAAGCGAACGGATAAACACAATTTTCAGCATTGTCGTGGCAGGGCCACAGATATGTGCAAAATATTCAATTAACGAACGGAACGAAATCAAACGGCAGCCGACTACCGTGGTCCACAAACGCCGGAACCGGAAGGCCGACCGGCTAAGGCTCGGGGAACGATCCACGATCGCCCATATTTAAAGCTATTTTATTTGTATGCGGATTAGATTACGCTTACGGAGCCCCTGCCATCGGATCGGAGTTCATTGGATTTCGATTGAAACGGCGATTCGATTCAATCAGCACACTACACGGACCAGAGAAGCATCAGAGGGGTCTGTTTGGCGGGGACACGGCGGCAGAGAATTGCGTTTCCGGAATGGTAAATGATCCTGTTTGATTGGAAATGAGGCAGTCGCCGAGGGTCGCCGGCTGTGCTGTGTTTAATTGGACAGAGTAAAATGGCCGGATGTTAGCGCACTGCCACCGATGGTTTGGGTGTCACTTACCACCTCCCCATCGCTCTCTGGTCAGCATTCGGACAATGTTAGTGACGTGTTACAGCTTTAAGAACGTCCAACGGACAACGGCGAGCGCTTAAAGTAGGAGGCTCCCGCCCGCCCCGAATGCCATGCAACAGCAACTGACGGAGTGTTTTTGGTAACGTCACAATATTTATTTCAACCAAGCATGTAAATGATGTTTAAATGTTGTCCATGAAGAAGAGTGCTGAAATCGTAGATTCCATCCTCTTCGCTTGCACCTTCGCTTGCCGTTCCCGTTGTGACTCTCGTGGTGGCCGCCGCTCCGACGGGTTCTAGACACCTTGCGGCGGGTATCGATGATGATGTCCGCCGAAGCCCCAGGCGCTCCGCTTCCGCTTACAATAAATACAACTGCTACAGTGATTTGGTTCAGAGACATTCAGCGCCGCCTATCCCTTAGCTCCGCCAGCTTTCTTCTGCAACGCGCAAACACAATGGACAACAAGAAACAGGTTAAGGTCAAGCTACTCCCGCGAAAGGATGCCGATTTAGTGGACCGTTCTTACCGATGGCGGCAGCATCTGAACGTCGGTGGCGGAGCAGACCGCCTCCGGGTGGAGACCGCCGCGCAGGTAGCACAGGCAGTCGTTGGTCGTTTCCGTTCGCGACAGCTGATCCGCCAGCACGGCGGCAACGATCGAAATGAACTGCTTCTTGTCCTTCGGCGTCTTCTGCTGGGAGAAGTTCTGCAGCACGAAGAAGTTACCGCCCGATCGCTCGACCGCGACCACACCGGCCACGTCGTCGTACTTCAGGGCCTTCCGCTGGTCGGCCGAGCCGACGACGCGCTTCTTGTCGTTGATCGGGAACACCACCTTCTCGTTGAAGCCTGGAATCGGACCGCGGTTAGTACTCCGGGATCCGGATTTCCGCAAGCCAGTCACACTTACCAACAATCGATTTGACCTTCGACTGGTCCTTAGTGTTCGCGAGACCGAGGTTCTTCAGGGGGGCGATCATGTTGAGTGAAACGCCTCGCAGCCGCACGTTGGCCACTCCAAGCGCTGCACCGAGAGCGCGGCCCTACAAAAATCAGCTCATGGTTAGGCCCAGAAACCACAGAACCCCCCCTTAGGCAGGACTTACCGGATGAGCGATTTCGAACGAGTCCGAGCGAACGATCAGCACCGACTTGCTGGCGGTGGCCCGGAACGGGTAAGAGAATGCTTGTTGCACGGCGTTCACCTCGCTGGTGGCTCCCAGGTCTTCGCGGACCTGCTCGCCCGCATCTTGGAGCGTCTGCAGCACCTTGTCGACCGGTTCGTAGCCCGTCTTCAGTCCCTTGCAGTGCTGCGGTCCACTCAGGTCCGCCTGGCCCAGCTTGCCGGTGTAGTCCAGCTTGCCACCGCTCGAGAAGAGGCTCGTGTACTTGCTGGTCTTGCTGTACCCGATCACGGCCACGTTCACGTCGCTGATGCCCGTTGCCTTCAGCTCCTTGCGCAGGTCGTTGATCGTGGCCTGCACCAGCTCCCCGAGCAGCGGTCCCAGTGTCGTATCAACCACCACCACCACGTCGGCCTTCTTCTGCGGTGCCTTCACCGAGAACCAGTCGCCCACGTCCACCGTGCGGCCCTCGTCCGTCGAACACTTGTGGCACTGGCTAGGCGCAGCCGTCGGGATACCGTACAGGCTGCAGGTCGAAGCGTAGAGCTGTGCAATCTCACAGGCGGCCTCTTCCGCCCCCTTTTCCCCAGCATCGTGGGCCGCGTGGTTACACGCTTCCTTGTAGTCGGCCGAGTCGCGCAGGTACGAGCAGAGCTTCAGCGACGAGTCGGAACCGAAGAACTTGGAGCAGGTCGGATTCGAGTGCTCGTGCGAATCGTGTCCGTGGTCGGCGACGGCACCACATGCCGCGCTCGTTTTGTAGTGGTTCGCAAAGACGGTCGATCCGTCCGCGATCTTGCCGTCCGGAAGGGCAAGATCGTCGTACGGCTCGTGGTTTCCGTTACCGAGCAGACCGCGCAGACGGCCGAGGTAGAAGCCGGACACGAAGAAGTGACAGATCTTCAGGTCGGTCGTGCACATCACCTGGGCGCCGTACCGGGTGCCCACGGTGACGGTGTAGTACTTGCGGAACGCGTACACATCACCCTTGTGAATCGGCAGATCGGTTTCCTTGCCATTGAACTTCACCGCTCCACTGCTGGTCAGCTCCACCGACGAGTCCCGGTCGAGCAGTGTCACCGACTTCAGATGGCCGGCGTCCATGTCCGCGACGAGGCTGAAGTTTCCATCGACAAAGTCGGCGGCCAGCAGGTACGAGCAGCTGCCCGGGAACGTAAAGTGTTTGTCGTCGAACGTGAAGAAGTGACCTCCGTCGGCCAGCTGACCGTGCATGCTGAACAGTGGGACACGTGCGAACGGATTGAACGCGTACAGACGCAGCTGGTGGACCAAGTCCCGGAGCGAGAACATCTTCTCGTTCCGGACAAAGTTCCACGGACTGAACTGGACGCTCGATACGTAAGGGACCAGTTTGAAAGTGACGAACGACGTCAGACTATCGCTACCGAAGGTCGGCTCGGACAAGTGAAGATTGGCGCTCGAGATGAGCCGCTCCACGATCAGGTTGATGGCCTTCACGAAGCTTACGGCGATAGCCTTCAGTTCCTCGACATCGTTGACCGGCTTGCCGTCCAGCTTGCTGCTGACGTACCGGTTGATCGCTCCGGTGAACTCCTTGATCTCCGGCACCGGGTAAAGGTCTTCGACCAACACCAGCACCTCCCGCAGCAGCTGGTAGGCGTACCGATCGAGCCCATCGAAGTACTGCTTCAGTGTTTCCTGCACCGCCTTGAACTCGTCGAACGACTCGACGTAGTCCTGGGCGAGCTTGTACAGATCCTTAAACTCCTTCTCCAGCGCCTGGACGGCCCGGGTGAGCGTTTGGGCGAACGTCTTGAACAGCTCCGACACGTTGCCGGCGATCTTATTGAAGTCCTCCTCGAACACCTTCAGCGCCTTGACGGTGCGCTCGAACATGGCCACCACCAGTTTGACCGTTTCTTCGTACACGTTAAACAGCATCGCCTCCACCTTCGCGGAGAGTTCCTTCAGCGCCGGCAGCACCTTCGTGTTGAACGTCTCCACCAACGTCCCGGTGACGTCACTCACGATGGCGGAAATCTTGCGGAAGCTCTCGACGTACACCTGCGACAGATTGCCAAACACCTCGGCAACCGCCTCGAACACCTTCGAGGCCGCTCGCACGAACTCGGCGATGGTCGGATCGCTCATCACGTCTTCCTGCAGCTTCTGCAGCTGCTTCCGGTAGCTTTCCTGGAACTTGCCAAAGTCCGGCAACGCGTTGAGCACGTTCTTCGACAGCGTGGACACTTCCTGCGTCAGTTTGCCGTACCGCTGCGTAATGTCGTCCTTCACAACACCAAAGTCACCCTGCAGCTGCTTGTTGAGTGCGACCACGAACGTCTTCGCGTTCGCTTCGTCCACCTTGTACTCGGTCGACAGGAAGTGCGTCGCGTCCAGCGTCACCTTGGCGGTCAGCAGCGGCTTCCCTTCGCCGACCACGTTCAGCAGGATCGCCTTATCGACGCCGAACGAGCCGTCGGCGCTGAAGAACGGATCTTGCTTGAAGGCGAACGATGCCGACGTTAGGCCACTCAGCTGCGACTCGAACACTACCGGACGGTTTGGCACAAGCCGGACGGTGGACGTGAAATCGGCCCGGTACTTCTTGATATCGAACGATCCGTGCGCTCGCACAAAGTCCTCGCCGAAGCGCGTGAGCAGGAAGTCGAACTGTTCCGGGCTTCCGAAGAAGTAGCTACCGAAGGTGTAGCCTTCGAAGGGTAGCGTCAGTGAACCGGCCGCACTGGCTTGGCGGTTCGCAAACGACAGTGCCGAGTGCCCGCTGAAGCCACAGTTCAGTCCCAGTCCCTTGCTGCTGACGCTCGCCTCCGACGTAATGTTGAAGCCCCGGTACGACTGGTCACCGTTGACGTACCGCACCTTGGCGACGATCTTGTCGCTGGCCTTCTTGAAGATGTCAAACTCGACCGACCCGTCCGCGGCGTGTTTCTCCCCATCCAGGCTACCCTTGGCGCGGACTGCCAGCGCCTTGATGGTCGGGTGCGAGAACGTCAACGCTCCACTCGCACTGACACCGGCCGCCCCGAGGGCCTTCGTTTCGGCGCGCACCCCAAACGTGGCCTTGTTGTCCGGATCGTTCTTCCGGTCGAGGTAGAACGAAACGCTACCATCGAACAGCCCAAACTTGTCCTTCGGCACACTGAACACCCCTTCGACGGCGACGGTACGCGTCGGCAGGATTAGACTGGCGCCGGCCGACGACGGATGGATGTACAGCAGGTACTGGTACTTCGGTTGCTTCTTCTCCTTCAGCTGCACGTCGGTCGTGTGGTCAAGCTGCAGCCCGTTGGCACTCGTCTTGGCCGACAGCCCAAACTCGTGGTCGTACCCGAGCTGCTGCAGTTCCACCGAGACGAGGGCCTCGTGTTTGAACGAGTTCGTATCGGCACGCTCCAACTTCGACGCCAGCTCCACGTTCGTACACTTCTTCGCCTCGTCACACAGCGCCATCTTCAGCCGGAAGTTGTTCGGATGGACGTGAGCGTCGTACAGTACCGTGTTCTTACCGATCGCGGCCGTCAGCTTGACCGAGGCCCCCGATTCGGAGAGCCGCTCGCGCACCACCTTAAACGTCGCGCTCTGTTGCTTATCGTACAGTTTCACACTGCCCTGGCCTTCGATTACGCTCCCGGAACCGTGCTCCTTGACGGAGTAGTCGGCGTAGCCGCTCAGAATGTCCTTTCCGCCTTCCGAAGCCCGGAAGCTAAGTCCCTTGCCGTTGGCGCCCGGTTTCGCGTTCACCTCCACCGTGAACTGGTTCGCGTTCAGCTTCGGCGCATCGCCGTACAGCTTGAAGTAGAACGTCTGGTAGCTGTCAAAGTTGCCCTCCACGTTCGCCTCCAGGTCGAAGTCGGCCAAATTTTGCACCTTCGCCTCCGCCTTGAAGGCACTGTGGCCAAGCGCCTTGTAGCTACCGTACACCTTCACCGTCTTGCCCGGGTAGCCGAGGGTGAAGTCGACCGACGGGTTCGAGTCCGTCATGACGACCGCATTCTCGACGCTGTACTTCTTGCCATCGGCCGTCACCAGCAGCTTCGTGTTGTACGCACTGCCGGCCGCTTTGGCGTGCTTGAACGTCACGTCTACGCTGCGCACGTTCTCAAACTCGGACTTGAGCGTCAGGTGAACCTGCACATCGTCCGCCGACGGTGCCTTGGCCGAGCCCGAGAAGTCAAAGTTCTTGCCCTGTCCGTACGACACCTTCAGCGCTCCGTTCGTCGCAAGTGATCCACCATCCTTGGCGTCGTACGTGTACGAGCCTTCCGCGGCGATCGGGTCCACGTTGGGCAGGGCCAGCTTCAGGTTGCCGTTGCCCCGGGCCAGATTACCCTTGGCGTGCGTCGTCACGGACGCAACCTGACCGTTGTAGTCCACCGAGCCACTGTAGTCGAGCTCGTGCACACCGTCGTCGGTTTCGGGCTGCAGATACTTGCCGTTCGAAGCGACCGCCAGCTTGAAGGAGGATAGCGCGAGCGCCACCTTCAGATCGTGGTTCGCAGGCTTGCCGTGGCCACCGACGTGGTAGTACCCATCGACCTGGGCCCCAAAGTCGGCTCCGTACTTGCCGCCAACGCGATACTTGGCGTGATGCTCACAGTACTCGTCCACATCCAGCGTTAGTTCGGCCGTCTGCGGAAGCAGCTCTCCGGACAGCTTCAAGCTACCGGACGCCGCCCGGTAAGTACCTGCCGGGACGTGCTTCACTCCGACGTCGACCTTAACCGTCTTCGAGTCCAGATCGCTGTATACCACCGTGTGGGCGGACTCGAACAGCTTGGCCTTGAAGTCTGCATCCTTAAGCTCACCGGTCCACTGTACCGAGCGCTGCTTGCCACCCGGCAGCCGGTCGTACAGGTTGGTCACCATCTTGCCGAACTTTTTCTCGCCCTTCGTCGAAACGTCTCGCTTGAAGTCACCGCCCAGTTGACGTCCGGTCGGCAGCACGAGGCTGAACTTGCTCGAGAACGTTCCGTCCACTGGTTTCGGGTTGCCCTGGCCTTGCAGGTTCAACTCGTACCGCTCTGAGAACACCTCCACCACGTTCTTGCTGTCGAAGCTCGTTTGCGTGACCTTGTTCTTCGTCTCGAAGTGCACCACCTTGGCGTTGTCCTTCTCGAAGTCGTAGAAAAAGTCCACCGACACATCGTACACCGGAGCGACCACCTTGAACTTGCTGTCCAGCTTCACTTTGCGGTCCTGCTTCAGGAAGCTAACCACGGCGAACAGGTCGCCCTGTCCCTTGTCCGACTTCATCTCACCGTTACCATCGAACAGGTCCTTCACCGTAAACTGCACCCGGATGAGAAAGAGGATCGCCATTAGCCCCACTGGTGGGAACCTTCAAGTCCATAGTCCACTTACCGTGAATTTGCCGTTGGGGTCCTCGCCACGTTCCAGCTTGAAGTCGTACGTAGCGAACTCTTCCTTGTCGACCAGAACCTTCGCGTTGGACAGGACGTTCGCAGCGTTGAACACGACCGTCAGCGCAAGCCTAAAACGGGAACCACAGATTAGACACTGGACGGCGCACCCATCACATCTATGGGACCTACTTGTACGGAGCGGCTTTGTCGGCGGCAACCAGCGCACCCTCCAGGTTCAGTTCACCCTCCTGGCTGGTGAACCGGTTCGTGACCGCGCCGTTCAGCTCGACCTTGGTCCCAGTGCTGGCCGTCAGCCGGTTGCTGAAGCGACTCTTGTTCTGCTCCACGATACGCTTCGCGAAGAACTTGAAGAAGTGCTTGTTGAGTGACCCACCCACCTGCACGTCGTAGTCACCGGCCGTCTTCTCGTTGTACTTCGCGTCGACGCTGGCCGCAACCTTGTACTTCTCGTACGCGTACTCGCCGTCCAGCAGGAACTGGTTCCGGTTCGTGGCAAAGTCCAACCGTAGCGTCTGCTTCGGCACCTGCAGCTTGTTGGTCAACTTCAGCGACTCCAGTCCCTTGGCGTCCGGTTTCAGCGTAAACTCGGCCAGCTGGCTGAGCTCGTACTTGGCCGTCGGATTGGCCAAATCCTTGCCGGTCGCGAACGAGAGCAGGTTCTTGAACGAGTTCTCCGTGTACGCCACCTCGAGGTGCGCCTTGAAGTTCTTGGCCGCATCGCTCGGTGTTCGCTTCTCCAGCTGCAGATTCACGTGCCGCAGGTCAAAGTCAAGGTGGCCCACGACGTTGCTCACCACCTGGTCGACGGTGACGTCGACGGCGGCATCGAAGCTACCCTCACTGTTCGACACCACGTGCCCATTGACGGTGGTTTTCGGAGCGTACGGGCTTGTCCATTCAATGTTCTCCAGGTGATACTTGCGTTTGCCACCCTCCAGCTGCTCAACCACAATCTTGCCCGTGGTCTGCACGATCTTCGACACCTGTGCGTCGCCTTTCGGCGAGCGGATCGTAAAGATCGGCACGTACTCGTCGCGACCACCCGAGGCTCCCTTCTCGAACCCGATCTTGGCCAGGTACTCTTCGGCTCCGTTGTGAGCCAGCGCGTACAGCGCCACTTCCTTGTCGTTGTTGTTCACGCCCAGCTGGAAGTCCACGTTGCGGATCGGTGACTCCAGGGTGGCCTTCACGTACAGCTCGGCACCGGTCACACCTTCCAGGCGCAGGTTGGTCAAGCGTTTCGTCTGCGAGCCGGGCGTATCGAAGCTCAGCAGCAGCGACACGTGCTTCGGGTTGCTGTTATCGAGCTGGCCGGAGAAGTGGAACTGTGGTTCCACCTCCAGGTACACCTCGAACACCTCCTCCGTGCGCTGGTGGTCTCGGTTGGCCACACAAACCGTCACCCCGATGAAGGGGTTCAGATTGTCGAAACAGGCCGTGTACTTGTTGCCCAGCTCGTGACGCTTGGCCGGCAGGGTGATGAGCTGATTGCCACGTTCCCGCGTCACAAACACCTCGCGGAAGGTGACCGACACCAGTTCCTGCTTGTTCCGGAGCGTGTCCACAGTTAGGTCGTAAGCGGACGCATCCCGCAGCGCAAACTTGACGGCTGCTCCGGTCGACGAGTGGCCAGAAACGGCCACCTGCAGACCGGTCATCACGTTGAATGCGTCGACGCTGAGCGTTCCGGTCACCTCGAAGCTAGCGCTCGGTGCCAGCTTCACGTTGAACTTGGCGTTGCTGTAGTCCTTCACCAGTGCCTTCAGGTCCACGTCGACGGCCGCATCTAGCCGGGCCACTCCGGCACCGTGCGCCGACAGCCTCAGCGGAAGTCCGAGCGCCGTGCTGTACACGAGGTCCGTGTCCAGGAACAGGGCGTGGTGTTCGAACGTGCGCTCGAACTTCTTGGCACCCTCCACCAGCTTATCGAAGCACTCGAGCGCCTTGTCCAGGAACTCGTCCGGGTTGGTCGGCACATTGTCGCCGGTGCTGAGGAAGAACAGCTCCGAACCGAACACCTTCAGCGTCATATCGAGATTAAAGTCCTGCAGTGCGTCATTGTGCAGATCCACCGTTTTGGCCAGTGCGCGGATATCCTCGCGGATGCCACGACGGAACCGTTCCTTCGCCTTGTCCGACAGCTTCTGGTACTGCTGTACCACACGGTCGTACGCGCTCTGCAGGTCCAGACCCGAGAAGAAGCCTTTCGGGCCAAAGTAGTGCTCCACCAGGCGCTCCAGATTGTCCTGACGGCCCTCCAGCTCGAACACGTTCACCGCATTACCGAACAGTTCCGCGGTAAAGTTGACCCCCACCGATTTCGGGAGGAAACTCTTCTGCGAGTAGATAACGCTGGCTTCCGCACTGGCCCCGACTCCGAGCGATTCGACGGCGTACGAGAACTCGCGGTTAAACGAGTACCGCCGTACGTCGAACGGGAACTTGTTCGAGGTGCGCAGCTTACCGAAGTGTTGGCGGGCGGCCTCACGCGTCGTATCAACCGAGGCGCGTAGACTTGCGAGGTGCGACGTGATAAACGAACCGACCTGGTACACCTTCTCCTGATCCAGCAGCGCCTTCAGCTCGTTCGCCACATTAGCCGACGGACACTCGACCAGCGACAGGTACGCGTGGATCCGAATCTCCGAGTCTTCGCTCGCGTCCTTCAGCGTGTTGAGGGCAGCAGCGACCACCTTCTTGTTGCACGACGCCGCCGGCAGTGCCTGCAGAGCGGCCACGCGAACCCGCGACGAAGCTCCCGGTCCGGTGCAGGTCAGCACCTTGTCCAGCAGCGGGGCAACCAGATTGTCCGAGTTGCGGACTCCCTTCAGGACGGCCACAATCGTGTCCTCGTCGGCGCGCGTGCTGCTCTGGCACTTGCCCAGCTTGGTACCGAACTTGTTCGAGATTTCCTTCACGTCCGCCGACTGGCAGCCGTGTTTCTGGCAGTACTTGCTGACGAGCGAACCCACACTCAGGTACGCCTCGCGCGGCGGGTTCCCATCGAGCAGCTTGTTGACCGCCTTCAGTGCTTCCTTCGTCATCGAGTTGACCAGGTTCAGAGACACAAACGCCAGCTTTTGCTCCTGGGCGTCGGTGATTTCCTTGTTCTTGTACAGCTGCGTGATGGCCTCAACGGCATCACCCGTTCCGACGCGGAACAGCGCATCCAGGTAGACCTTGCGCGATAGTGACTTGTTCGGGGCAACACTGCCAGCCTTCACCTGGTTGTACAGCGTCAGGAAGTCTTCCTTCGTGGAGAAGCGCATCAGTTGGATCAGCTCCAGGAACAGGTTCGAAGTCTTTTTGCCCACCGCCCCATTGACGTACGAATCGATGGTCGCCCGCAGTTCCTGCTTGACGACGGCCAAGTTTCCGGCCGACCGTTGGTCGGGGTTCTCGAAAATAACCGAACGGGATTCCGCATTGCCAGCCAGTGCCGGTGCAGCACCACCCTGCTGGCCGGTCAGCGTCAGCTTCGTCGTCATCTTGGCCGTCACGCCAACCTTATCCTTCAGGTACGGCATGTACTGGTACTCTTCGCCCAGCTTGACCGACTCCAGCAGTCCATCCTTGAATGTTTGTTGGCTGTTGTAGTAGCTCTCCAACAGTGGCGTCGACTTGATGCCGGCCTTGCTGTTGACGATGCGCGTCACAAAACTGTTCGATAGCGACTCCCGGTAGGCGCAGTTGCTCAGGTCACGCGACTTGCTCACGACGGTCGCCCCGCCGGACGTGTGGCTCGAGTAGTCCGTCCGGCAGACGCCAAACACGTCCGTCTCGACGCTCTTATCCTGGGCCGACTGGAAGAGTGACACCAGACCGCGCTTCACGTTCACCGAGAAGTCGGTATCGTCGGCCTCGGCACAGAGTTGCGGTGCGAGCTCATCGTTCGAGAGCGCAAACTGGACCGGCTTGCCGATTTCGTCCCCGAACGGTGTCTTCTTGCCGTCCGGTGCGTACGACGTTAGCGACAACACCTTCAGCGTGTACTGGCAGTTGTCGCCGGCGTACAGCTGCATCTTGCCCTCGACCTTCAGGGTCGTTTCCTTGTTGGCCGCCGCATCCGACTGCTGGATCTGGACGTAGCTGTCCACATCGTAGTTGTAGAACGTGCCGGGCTTGAAGCTGTACTTGCTAGACTTGTCCGCTGCGAAACCGAAACGGGATTAGGTTAGGCTCAAAGTGGCACACTCGGGGCACTCACCCAGATACTTACGTGTTGGGCACCCGGTTTTGCAGGAGGCTAGCGGGATGAAACGTCAAAAAAGAAAGCAAAACATCGATTAGCTCTAGCGACTCCATCTCAACGGGGCCGCGGCGCTTGCATAACGCCTGGGATGCCCCGGCCGGCCGAGTGTGTTGACCCGTTGCGTGATAGTACGCCACGGTGTCAGAGGTTTATCTGTTATTTGAAAAATCCGCTCTGACCCCAACGATCGAAAGGCCATCGGACGGACGGACAGACGGGGCAGGAACAGTCGTCTAGGTCCTATGGCGCTGATAAGCTGGGCCGCCATTATGATTCGCCTACTTTGGCTCGCTTTCGCTGTCGATCCTGAACTTGACATTGGACTCCCGGATCATCGCTGCCACTGACCGTTATCAGTCATTCACCACACAAATCGCCGCGCAGGCAACGGCCCGGCTAGTTGCAGCTAACTGCAATCAGGCCGTAGGAGCCTAATTTCTTTTCAGCTTATACGTGACGTCAGCAAAGTATACTTCTCATCTGTTGACTCATTCCCCTGGAAACTTCTGGAAGCGCCTGTAAGGCACTGCCGCAGCGGCATTGCCTACTGAGAAAAACATCCCATGTCAACAGTTCGCGTGTTTTCGCCAAATAAATAAAATGGACGTCTAGCGCATGGATGACAGTTGCGGTAGTGGACGTCGATTCTTTTTTAGCGATTAGCTCAACAAACCAGTCAACCAGTGCTCGTTGTTTAGCAAAATTTTCGCAAAAAAAGCTCCAATCTAATTCCGTTGGAATGTGTTCTGTTTACGTGGCGGTTCCATTCCCTTAGGAGGCTTTTCAACATGTCCATCATCACCGGAGCCAGTAAACAGCCCCGATTCTAGCCCCGACTGTTGTTTGAACCGCACAAAACACTCGTCTATGTGTGTTGTGGGGCTCATGTTTTCGATTTTGAACATCGAAACAATCCATCAATCCAGTGAATTGAAGATGTTACGGTTGCGGTACTTTCTAGAGCATTCCGGCAGCGAGCTACTATCGAGTTATTCAATTGACGCCCAGAGCGGAGAAGCTTCGCCGGCGGTCGGTTGGTCAGTTAATTCAATTCATTGAAAAGTATGAAAACAAAACTCAGCTCCCCGGTGCTGTCAATCTTGATTTAGGACGGTGGAACGCTACGCCGACAACACAGATCGCCGAATCAGATCTTCTCCGGGTTCCCAGTTCCGGTCGTTAGCGGTCGATCTTGGGCGGTTTCTGGAGAAACTTTTTGGGCTTTAGGCGCTCCCAAGAATGGCGGAGTTTATTGGAAACTGCAGTCCACACGACACTGCGCCACTAGGCTGGCGGACCTAGGGCGCCCTAAACCTAACTAGCCACGTTCAGTTGACCGTTTACGCGTCACCGACGCCATTACAATTCATTGTCTCAATTATCTCAAATTGTCCTCACACTCTCGCTCGGTTCGGTGTCGGTTCCGGGCATACTACCGCGCATGCACTCCAGACACCAGGCCCTGTTTCCCCCGTTGCTACAGGCTACTCGTTGGAACTACGTTTCAACACAGAACTCCGCCCGGGAACTGTGGTTTGGGACGTTGTTCTACACAGAGAGGAGGGTTCACGTACCTGCGAAAGCACTTTCGAACAGCACTAGCGTCACCAGGAAGCCACAGAGCAGGGACCTCCTGCTGCCGCCAAGGATCCCCATCCTTGTTCCGTGCCTCGATGCACGCACCGTGTCACTCACTGCGCTCACTCACTACCGCTGCCTCACTCACGATCAGGATCAGGATCAACAAGGTGGACAACCACCAGAGTCCGGCGCACATCAAATGGGGTACCACTCGAGAAGGGAGAAAATCCGGCCGTACTTGCACTACCGATCGCTGTCACCGGCGATCCCGGGTGGGTCTCAGGTCGGTCGGGAATAACGGACTCCGACCACGATGGCGTACTTTTATAGAATTTCCCCATACACACACCTAGAAAGCCAGCGGTTGCGCTTGCACTGATAAGCGGGCGGACCCCGCAATCTCTACCGATCCGCCAGCCAGCCAGCCAGCCCGACGGCCACAACCTCCCTAACAAACAGTCACACAACCACACTCACACACACACTCACACACCGAAAAGGAATGCTGTTTGTCTCTCGCTTCTTTGCTTGATCGTGTGGTAGGTAATTCAATTCGGACGATCGGTATGCTGAGCGCCCTAGTGTTGGTGCCTAGTGGGGTGCACACGGTGATACACAATACGACACGATAAGAGCGGAGAGCGATCGAGCCGAGGACCCGCACCGCGCCAAAAGGCAAACAAGGTGAAGCTGACCAGATAAGGCGGGCCGCCGCCGTGGTGATCGGCAAGGAAGTTTCCGTAAGCAACCCGGACACGGATATAACGGACGTCGGCGAGAGCGAGAGATAGAGAGAGCGGACCGATCCGATCTGACGAACAGGCTGACTCAAACCGAATCCAGGCGCTCGGCCAGAGGCAAATTAGAGTCGCTTAGACAGACCGTCGGACGGTCCAAAGTACCTGCCCGCGAGGAAGAACAAAGCAACTGCGGCGGACACCCTGCGGGCGTCAGAGCTGAAGACGCTGAACACTTTGACGACCGATTACGATCGCGCCGTACGATGCTTAGCGATGCTGTTTTAGTAGCATCGTTCGGTGGGCGTCAAAATGTTGTGCGCTTGCGTAAGACACTCACGCAGCCTTTGTCGACGGCCAATTGAACGACGGCGTTATTTGTTGTTCATTGTTTCAGCCGAGGATGATAACTACTGGGTTGTTCATTAAGTTTTGCGGTTCGATAAGAAAAATACAATTTGATGGCCTTGATCGGTATGGCCTCCTTGAACATGAAGCGAGAATCTGGAAGGGCTGCAAAATACGCTTCCACAGCTGTTATAACCTCAAATACCTTCAA
This sequence comes from Anopheles cruzii, assembly GCF_943734635.1. Taxonomy (NCBI): domain Eukaryota; kingdom Metazoa; phylum Arthropoda; class Insecta; order Diptera; family Culicidae; genus Anopheles; species Anopheles cruzii. The sequence goes on from NC_069145.1 coordinate 13,323,166, forward strand.
CACATGAATGTTTTAAGTCTAGAAACAGATGGCCGTCGTTAGGAGTCAAATCTGGCGAATACGATGGATGTTCCAACAATTCGAACTTCACACAGCTCCCTGAAATCCAATACTTCAATCAAAATATTGCTCACACTGCCCAATGAGACGCCTAGAGCTTCTACTAAATACCTTTCAGTCACTCGAAGATTTTCCAATACAACATCCTGTATTTTTCCTACGGTACGGTTCACTGTACTAATTGAAAGTTAAAAGTCCTTATACACTTTCAACATTCGTTTATACAATTCCTTTGCTTTTAAACCTTCCAAAAACAAAAATGGAATCACTGCACGATACTTGATTTTTTCCAATGAAAAAAATACTGGACACGTCGTTCTTAAATGGCTCGTGAACAAAGGATGAAGTGACAGATTAAAATGAAACTTCACTTTCACGTTCATATGAAGAGTGTGCAAACATAGCAAATAAAATTAGGATAATAGTAGTGCCCTTTGATATTGACGCGCAAAACTTATAGAACAACCCAGTAGCCTCAGGGTAGGTTTGAAGAAAACCATCTTAGGAATCCAAAATTGAATTCGAACGCCGGGGCATCGAACGATCATCGGAGGCAGTCCTGCACCAAAGAAGAGGATTACTTAATTTTTCGAGGTTGAATCATTTGTTCACTGCTCAACGAACGAAACTTAGTTCTTGAAGTACTAAACGAAGCACTAATAGCGATTGGCTCACGCTCCCGCGTTCTGCAACCAATGAGCTAGAAATCGATCTTTATAGGTTTCCGATCGAAAAACGGAGACCATTGCCCACCAAATCACACTTCCACGAAAGATTGATGAGCCCAGCACTAGCCTAGACCGGAGTGCTGAGCCGTTGGTACCGAGGCCACGGCGAACTCATTACTTAACGCACCCCGGGAATGTGTGGCCCAGCGAGTGCACTTTTATCATTTGATTATAAATTCTCGCTCCGGTGAAGCTAGTTTTCTTAAATTAATTAATTTCCCACTCGGGGAAAGCGGTAGCGCGGCCTGCATCTTCTAGCGTGTGCTCTATCTCTCTCTCTCTCTCTCTGCCAACGCCGTTCTGTGGGAAAGGAGGAAACATCCCGCCAGCAAGTTCGCCAAGAACTGTGTTTCAGTGCGCCCTGCGCCGGATTACAGGGATTGCCTGCCGGGACGATTCCTTCTGGAATCGGCCCGTGGATTGAGTGATTGAAATTAAATCCCGTATTAAATTACAAACGATTCATTAATCAATCGCTCCGCTCGGTACGGCGGGCCCGGGTCGTTTTTCCCAACCTTAGAAGAAACTGCGGGCCGACCATCGGGGGAACCAGCGGCGAGCATTGCTCGCCGGTGCTCGCCAGGGAAAGCCGTCCGTCCGGGTTGATTGATTAAGTGGAAAATCTCTGCCGTTGAAGTTTGATTTCCATAATGAGTGAAGCTGTAAGTTCGTTCGCGGCCGCCTGCTCGATGGCACGGAACCGTGGCGCTTTAATCAGCCCCAATTGATCAGTCGCCATCTTGGCCGCACGAGACTATTTGCGGTGCGGCGCGATAAGCTTCGAACGGAAGTGGGGAGCCCATTTTCGGCTCCTCGAAACCACGTCAACAGATCGCGCGCACTGTTTGACGTGATGGTGTCCGCGGTCGGATTAGGGTTGCAGGTACGCCACACCACGGCTGACAGCTGATAGCTGATTGTTTGTATTGGGCAGCGGTCATCGCCCTTCGGGCCTGTCGGAAGCACAGTTCGTGCTCTCGGGATGTACAAGATGAGCTGTGAAGGAGCCCTGGCCAAGGAAGCGAAGCTCCGCGGAGTTATGTACTGTACAAACATCTTCTCAAACCCTACTATCAGGTGCCCAGCGTGTGCGTTGGTCCACGGTTGGCCGCCGGATGAATAAAATCGGCTCTGCAGATTAATCGTGGTTTCTTCCGAGCCACACAAAGAATCGTAAAACTGGGCCCCGCAGAGGTCAGCTGCTATCGGCAGGCCATTTGAGTTATTTCGCCATTTTCCGTCAGCGATTCTTTCGTTTCTATTTTTTTTTAATTCTGCCTCCTTTCGACTTGCCGTGCACTATTTCGTCGCTTCCCGTTCGGCGGAGTCAATGTGTTTCCAGCCCAACGCCGGCCCCAAAACCGATAAGCCCCGCGGTGCAGGGTTGATGGTCGACCATTTTTATCGGATGTTTACTTTTGCAGCCAGCGGCTGATTACGGGGCCTGCGTCCGATTCCGGTGCATCGTGCAGCCGGTCCGACTGGAGGAAAATGGAGCTTGCATCCGCGGCAACAATCGTCAACCGGCCTCGTTGACCCCAGGGCATTTTCGTTCGCATCTTCAGACCGTGTTTTTCAGCGCCCAACATTGTGTCAGTGTTGCTTCTTTAATGAAGCCCGAGCTGCGGCACGTAGAATCGTTGGCAGAAGCCAAGCCACGGCGGTCCTTGCATCGCGGAATGGGTCGAATTCAAAGAATGGGTCAACTGCTGTCCGGGCGGCGAATCGGTCTATCAGCGAATGTTGGCCATCGTTTTCTCGCCGGCGATAACCTATTATTCGGCCCCCGATGGGCGGACTGCAGAAGACGGCCCAAAAAGGTGGTGCCGCCGCCTCGGCTGATAGCGCAGCGAGATGTGCTTAATTCATGCACTCCATTGCCACACGACGCCGAGGTCCTAGAGCCGTCGCCGGGCGAGAGCCTGAAGGTCAGGTCCCCTCGGAGCGATAATTATGCTGCCGATTTCGGCCATGCTCCGGAGCCCAAGATCTGGCCCAAGATTTTCTGGCCCCGGCCGAAAGAATGGAACCAACCGGGCAAGTGATTATCAAAAGGTTTCCTCGTCCGCTGCAACGTGTTTCGAGGGCGAGGATCTCGGAAGCCACGGCGTTGCCATCGCTGCTCGTCGACATTAATTATGCACCTCCCAGGGGGTGAGGACGCCTCGGTAATGTAGTCTCTCACATGGCCGGTGGCACTAGTTGGAAAGTCAAATTAATTATTCACCGGGACCGATGAAGTGCAGCAGCAGCCGACAGCCACCAGCTGCAGAAACACTCGTCAACGCGAACACGAATCGATTTTTGGGCATCGGAAACGGATCGGATCAGTTCAATCAGAGTTTTGCCCGGCTAACTATCCGGAAACCACCAACACCACCGGCAGTGATCCGGAACAGTTCAGCCCAGAGTTGGTTTTCCGAGTTTCTTTCTAACCCAACTTTCACCCGACGTCCATACGTAGCCGGAAGTTCAATCATACGTCGATGGGAAAAGTTTTTAACCAAGGACCGATTTACAAGTTACGCTTCCTGGGCCACCGATTGCCAATTAAACGAGCAACACGAGCCAGCTACCAGCAAAGCTGTCGGCCAAAGTTTGGCCACAGACTTCGAAACATTCCATCAATCTACTGTCTGTCACCCGCAGGGACCGGCGCAACGGCGTTTACCCGCCCGAAGATTGATTGTCAAGAGCAACGTCTTTTGAAATCAGTTTAGCGCCGTAATGACCACGCGCTCCGGCGCGTGGCAGATCTCACGCCGGACTACCGGGCCGGAAGTCATCAATTCGATATCGAGTGCCGTCAGCAGCTCCGAAGCGGGGCTCGGTTTTCGGTCGGGCGCCGGTTTCGGATGAGGCGGATTAAATTAAGTTACCACTTCGGTGGCGGCTTCGAGAGATTTTCCAATTATGCTTCCAATCAATGAATGTCGCCCTCAATTTGGTTGAGCATTTGACGCTCCGAAGGCCATTTCGTTCATCTCGCGCCCGCGTACGCTGGAGGATCCGTTTTGTTTTGTGCAAAAACCCTCCTATGACTGGACGAAATTTCCCCAAAGACAGCGACCGACCGACGACCAGAGACGAGTATCGACCAGGGCCAGGACTGGGGGCCCGGTTTGTAGTCCGGACAATGTAAAAGCTTAGCGTGAAAGTGTGAAAACCCTTTTTCGCCCAAGGCCACAACGCTACCGCTCGGTGGAGTTAACCCAGCAAAACCCTGCCGCCTTGTTCCGTAATTACGTGAACACGGGGCAAAGTGCACGGGGCGATACAGCGACAAGGTTTCTGGCCATCAAACACACACACACACACCCACACACGGGTGCGCTTCCATCCGGAAGCGGAAGGACCTTTTTACCTTCGATAATTGCCTCCGGGAATGGCCGTTCCGGGGGCGAAACAATTTCTCGGTCGGAACGGGGACCCCGGCCCGGCTCCTTTGGTGAGTGGATCAGTTTTTCGGGTCGGGTAATTATGACTTTCGCTTCCCGGACCCTTTCGCCATCCGCACACGTCATACTCGGAGGGTACTTCCAGAGCACTCCAGAGCTCTCGATTTCCCACGGCAACCATTTGTCACCCGGCCCTGACTCGGGCTGCTGACGGGCGAAAGGAGCCCGGGGGCAGATCGGCGATGGTTGGCCGAACTCCAAAAAGGTGCCTCCGAACTTCAAGTCCAGTGAAGTTGGATGGATGATAGTTTCCAGCGGCCCGGACGTGAAGTCCTTGTGGATGGTCCTCGTCGTTGAAATTATCTTAATTACTTGTGGACATCGTGCCCGGCACGCGAAGGGATGGCGAATTGCCGAAAAAACGTGTCGAGATAAGTGATTGTGAAATGTATTTGCATTAACACCGTTCCGTTAGTGCCCAGCGATACGGTGGCGTGCTCACGCCAACGGTGCCAATTAGGGCACAGTGCTCGGAACGGTGCTCGATCCTGGCTCTATCGCCCAGGAAACAGTCTGCTTCTCAAGCAACACAGCGGCAAAGTTTTCGGAGCGAATCCGATCCACCGCAAAAGACGGCCAAGAAAATGTGGCAAAATAAACATCCGCACATCCTCGGGCGTGTTATCGGGAACGATCAGCACCGCCAGTGGCCACCGCGATTGGCGTTTTACGGGGAACGAGCGAATGAAAAATCTGCCAACGAAAGCCGAAAATAAGCCTGCAATTGACAGTCGCGGCCTGCTTATCGCGCCCCGGGAACCGGTCGTGGTTGGCCACTCTGGTCCGAAGCTGATAAGGCGGACACTTACGGCGCTTGCATGCAAAGCGAGCCAATCGTCTGGACCTGCCACTTTTGGTTTATGATTGCTTGCTTAGGTCGAAAATCCGCCAAATGTTGTGGTGTCCGCCCTGAGAAAGCACCATCTCTCGGGTGCGGAAGATCCAAATCTTGGAATCAGTTCGGAGTCGTGTGGCCACGGTGCGGAATGTGCCAGCTCAAGGTTACCGGTGTATCACTCCACTCCACTCCGAGTTAGTGAACAGTTTAATGGACTTAAGCAAGAATCGTACCGGACAATTGAGCCGAATTGACACTCCAGGAACCGTACACCGGTGGCCAGTCGTTGAAAGCTAATCCTCGATACGCCAACTAATGGGAGCGCCGGAACACAATTAAATGCTAATTACTTTCCGCCATTGACGTCCGCGGTGTGCTCGCGTTTACCGGGCGTTATGATGTCCTTTTCGGTGCACCCTCGGGGGTCACGATGCCCAACAAGCCCGGCATGCGTAACACGAACACATGCAGTGACATGCTGTTACGCCGTGTTACACGCCGATGCCGAGGCGAGGCGAGGAACGATTACGCATTCATGAGCGAGGCCAGTGTCCAGTGGAAGTGATGGGCCAAACTAAGCAGCAGCAGCAGCACCAGACAACCGCAACCGCCTGTCGTTGGAATCGCACTGCATTAGGAAACCTCTCCCCGAAGTACCCTTAAGCGAGCGAATCGCGTGTTAAAGTGCATCACACAGTGCAGCGGCGGTGCAACGTGAATGGAAAATGTATGAACATGAGCCAGGCACGTTGCAGAAAAATATAGTCACACCGTTTGGTGAGGATAATAATAAAATAAAAGAAGGCGCTTCAAAGGACCAACATCAGAATAAACGAACGGGTGGCCATGCACGGTTTAATAATGTTTCAAATAGGATGAGCAAGTTGTTAAATAGTGTTCGCTCCGGTTCGCTTCACAACATTAATACATGCTCGTCCATCGTCAGCGTTTCGTTATTCGGCGAAACAGACCGCGACTAGGGCCCGTGTGTGTTAGCTCGTGGTTTGAAACTGGTACGCAAAAATGGGTACAATGTCATTAAAAATTCATCGCCACCGCCCGACACTAGAGAGTGTTGTGGGGTGTAATTAACATGTTGAACCGTCGAGGATCCACCACCGGATCGCTATATTGCATCCGTGGCCTGCGACTGCACTACGTGCGTGGCTCCACAGAGCCACTAACACCATCATTCTTCGGGCACGTTATTGGTTCTAGTTTTGTCGCCGCTCAGTTTCCCGGCACCGTCCAGGATCGTGTCGCGCGTCTTTCGATTGACTTTTCGCGATACGACCCTCGACCGCGGACGGTCGTAAGTCGTTGGAATGAAGATATATTGCTTCGAGTTTGTCACCTCACCACGCGGTTCCGCAGGTCGTACAGGTAGGTTGGATAATTTGTCTCTGGCCTGGCGTGAAGTGAGAGGGACACCGTTTCCGGTTTGCCCGTTTCTTTTCAAGTACCAAGCTTGTCCTCGTCCGCAGCCGCCACGCAACGGCATTCGGGTCGTCTCTGTTGGGACAAATTTATATTGAAACATAAATAAAAAATGGCGCGAACGCAAAATGCCAAACTGTTGACACAGGCCACCGGGTTTGGCTTCGCTTCGCGCTGGCGCTTCGTTAGTGCGCGTGTGGAAAACGTTGTCGTCTCCGGCAGTTTCGGTTCGTCCGGCTATCGCGGAGACGAGTGATGAAGAGCGTCCTCGAACCCCGCCAGCATCTGCGGTCGGTAGACGACGCCTTTTGCTATGCATTTTCTTGCTGAAGGAGCTGAAGTTTTAGTTGAAGTTTAAAGGAAACTGTTAACGGGTAACGAAACGGGTTTGCTGATTTGTTTCGTCTAAGCTCCAATGCTGCTATCCAACGGAGTGGCTGGTCAATAAATTTCGCTGACGAGTTTTATCGGTTAATGATGCGGAACTGTCTAATGGAGTTCAAACCGATGGAAAAACCAATTTATTAACTCGTATTTATTATGCAAGTGGTTTAAGCATTCCTTCACTCCCAAAAAAATGGGATACAATCGAGAACGTCCAAATTGGTACGCCCCGGCGCCCATCATTCGCACCTGACAGCGTATCAGTGTTGCAATCAATTCCTATTACTGCTACAAACAACCCAACAAGTGGCACTTCAGCGACGCGGATATGCATACCTCGCGCGCACACGGTGTAGGTTAACGATGCACATCGCCATTTCTCCATAACTGCACTATTCGGATGCATTCGAAGCACAAAAAAAGCCGCTTCGCCATCAGCACCATCGGCCCACCACCTGTCAACGGGAGCGGTCGGGACGTCGGGACGCCCCATTAATACGTTTGTGTAAATGTGTACACCAAAAATTCATGGCTCGTGAGGGAGCAATTATGTGCCCAGCTAGTGTCCTCGGCACGCAGCCCGCCATTTTGGAATTTATTTTCCTATCCATTCGACTGTTTTGCTGGCAACGACAACACTCCGCGTCACGCTTGTTGAACATCGGTGTAAATTTGGCCCAGGGGTCGCTTTCGGTGCACCGCCCGCCCGCCAAAAATGTTATCTCAGCCCATTCGCACCACAATGCACCATGCACAATTGGAAACGGGCGACTGCTGTACCGAAGCAATTAAGATCTTCAGTGCGCTCCGCAGCGAAACGCTTCAAACGCTACGTTTCACGCTCATTTGCGGCGCTCAAACGCCGGCAAGGAGCCTCCGGCAACCAGCATGGGAAACAAATAAACCGCCATCAGCTCGAACGGCGCTCCTTACACGGCCACTATCGCTGACAAGTCGTCGCTCTCGCTAGCCGAAGACGACGCCTGGGACGCCCGGCCGAAGGACGACTGACTTTGCACAAACCGCTGAGCCATTATCGAAAACGGCATCATCAACATGGCGAGCGGGTGCTGCGGCGGCCCAAAATTACATTCAACGACGACGACGACGACGATGATGACGCTGGCGACGATCGAATGGCACCAACGGTTGGCGTATGTTTTATGCTGCGATCAAGGCTCAATGCGCGACGACGAGCGCGATGGTGTTTTCGGTACCGCATGCATTAGACAGGCTTGCGGGCCTCGGTGGCGGCACACTGCCTTCCTCCGTTTCGGGCGATGTGTGCTTTGGGGAAATTTCTTGCGAAACACAACAACCGACGGAACAATAGCTGAATGTCCGGGGGTCCGGGGTGTCGAGGCAAGAACACTTTTCTTGGTTTCGCTCATAGACTTTATTGGTGATAACACCAAGCCCGGCCATTTTGGTACGGTTGAAGTGTGAAGCGGGACTTGTCATAGACGAGGCGCACACGCGTCCAACATAGCGGCAACATGCACTTGGAAGGATATTAAATTGTCCCTCTACTACTGTGGCCAAACACAAACGGGAAACCGTTTTCTTTGGTTATCGTGATGTTTCTGCATCATGAATTCTTTTAATGAATCTCGGTCCACAGCCATCTCTGTCGCGTCTCTTGAGTTAGCACTAAGTGACTTCTGGCTATTCGCTTAAATCAAGAGACCGATCCAAGGACACCGTTAAACTCGATAAGGGAAGAAAAGAACCGAAGAATTAAAGAATTAGCAGAATAAACAAATAATATTTGTCTTGTAAGCGAATTCCTGATATTTTTTGGCTACAGTAGTGTTATCCAAATGAAAATGAACCTTCGGGAACCTTCACCCTTCTGCGACAAACTATTTTCAAGTCCAATGACCTTTTGAAAAAAAGCCAAGCAGTTGGTATCAAAGTGTGACTCTCGAATTAAGTTTATCACTTCTACTAGTGTCCTATGTGGATCAGGCTTCTGTAAACTTCTGAAAGGAAAACCCCCGTTCTATGCAGCAAAAGTATGCAGCAAAGCACAGAGCCTGTTAGTCCGCCTGTTGTCGGAGTGGATAGTTTTCCTCGATTACGGGTCGCCGGCTTTGAATCGCCACAATAATCACTCCGCTAATCCATTCATCAGCGTATGAACATAAATTCCCGCACAAAATAAAGAAAAAACTTCTTCAAGTATTTTCATCACCCCGGAAAAACAAAACATGAAAATGGTCCACCCTTCCGGAAGCCAAAATTTGGCCAAGAAATCGTGCTTTTAAAACCCCCAATAAATCTCTTCAACACTCGCCGTCCGCAGCAAAAGTGTTTTGGCGGCCCGATTTGGTCGGACCGGAAGAAAATGGGTTTTCCAGGCTGTGTCATTGCCTTTTTCAGGTTGGGGCGTTCTGGGCCTGGGAAAATCTTATCGTTCGGGGCTCGGGCCCTCCGAGAAGCGTATAAATTACGGAGGACGGAGGCAAAGAACGCTCGCCGAAAGTCCGATCCGACGTCGCACAGACTGACCAGCACCGGCAGCGGAGTCGGAGTCTGACAAACTGCCCTGCCCTGCGTGGCACTTTGCGTGTTCCGCACATTAACATTGGTGTTGCCCACGCCCTCCGCCCACGGGCTGGGGTGGAACCAATTTTATGATCTCGAAAAATGTGTGTAACATTTAATTTCTCGACCCCACCCAGGGGTGTCCGGAGAGCTCTGCAGCCTGCAACCTGCAGCGGCGGAGTGAAGAGTTTGAGCTGCCGAATGCCAAGAAAGCTCCCGGAACACTTGAAACCAAACACCAAATCCTGGTCCTCCTGAACCCCAAAACAACGGTCCTAAAGGCTATACAAAAACCGTTGTTTTGATTTCACAGAGAGAGAGAGAGAGAGAAAGAGTGGGTAGCACTTTTACCACAACACGAAAAAGTTGGTCCCGGCGAGGTCCTTTAGGGCGCTTCCTGGTGCTTCGAAGACGACCGGGACCACCAGTTCTGGCATTGTTCTATTTGCTGCCCTCTTGTCGTGCCCAGTCCATAAAATGGCTAACGACAATTTTAAGCAAATGACACCGACCTCCCCTCGACACAGTAATTTAGAGCGCGCCCCGTACACCGTCGATCCGAGCCGAACAGCAGAGCCTTTACCATAGCACTCTCCGTGAGGGTCCGTGAGTGCGAATTCGATTGAAGTAGTTGTCGGTGCAGTGTCGTCGTTTGCGGGTGCCCGTGGAAAACATAAGAGCCGTTCCCACTTACACACACACTGAGATGCAAAAACGGGCGGATGCCTTCAGATATGCGAGGTGGCCCTGCCCCCAACTCGTGCGCCCTGCACTTTCGGGCCCTATCGGAATGAAGTGCTCCGATAGTGGTGCATCTTCGGAACCGGCGAAGACTCGGCGGTCGACGGTTGGCGTGTGTGTGTGTGCACCTCCGTGAAAACTCTTTTTTGTGGTCGTATTTTATTTAACTTTTACGATCACCATCGCCCATTCAGCGTTTGGGGATGAAAGGCGCGCAAAAAGAAAACTATTGCCACTCGGTGTGCCATAAATTGTAAGAAGTATCTCTCTCTCGCTCGCTCTCACCCACTTTCTACCTCTCTATCTCTCCCTCCCGGTAGTGGTCCCGTGGTTATCCTTCCCGAGCAGAGCAGGCGATAAATTTATTTCCTTTCTATGTTAATTCATATCGCCTACTGTGCCGATCCGGAAGTGACTCTCGAACCTCGGGGTTGGAGGGTCCAGCCAGGGGCCACGGGGGTTAGAAATTGCAAAATTATTCCAATATGGCTTCATTCATATTCCGCTGAGTGTGACACTGTAGCTGGTTACACTCTCAACCGCAGAGAGACCCTTTAAAGACCTAAATTAAACCCGCTGCTGAGTGGGGTGCAACCACACCAAGCAAAAAAAGGGCTAAATACGAACCACATTACAATGTCCCCGTCATTATCCAATATCCATTAGCTGGTGCAAGTAAACAAAAATCGGGACCCCAGGCGAGGCGCTTGGGCAAATTTGTTTCTCATCAACGCATTAGTGGGTTCATTTTGCGTGACAAAATACGATTACGGACCAAATAACCGTTCGTGAAACGGAAAAAGACCGAAATCACAGACGGCCCAACGGCCTATTTTGCCTATTGCCGTGTGCCGGCCCAATAGGTGCGTTACGGTGTGTGTGGTGATATAGAAAAGTCCATTTGTGCACACAGACCGGGACGAAAGATACACACACGCGCCGGGCACACAAAACACTCGGACCATCTGGGAACTGGCGATCGGATTTGGGAAACGCGTACGCTAGATCCAGCGCATCCGGCGACACTATTTGTATGCAAATATTTGATAACCGCCGAGCGCAAAAAAAAGGTAATTTAAAATTTAATTTATCTAATTGATTTGCACCGAAAGCGTGACCGTGCGGGGACGTAACGCGTACGTGGCACGACCGTCAAACACTCGCACGCGGTCATCACACTGCACATCAAACCGATGATAGTCGGAGGCCCGATGGTCGCGTGTGTGAAGCTCCTCGAAAGCACCGCGTGCAGCGCCTAGTTGTCCTGGTTGGCCTGGGTGTCCATCTATTTTCCATGAACTTCCTGTCCGTGCCGTCGGTTGCATCAATCACACGAGAACAGAGAGAGCGCAAGTTCGGGTGCGCACGCGTTATGCTTCATTTGCGTTCCGCTTTGATTAAAGTGCATCAATTTCCATTTCGGTTTGCTTCAAATTAAACGGAACCGGAACACTAGCCGAGGCTCGTGAGGCGAACATGCATGACGCACGGGAAACGCACACGCAGCGCTAATTATTTTTAACATTTTCAGCTGTTTTCACACTCTGTTTTGTGCTTTTAAATTAAACATTGTGTAGTATGTTTATAAAGCATTTCGTTATGCTCTATTACTTTGAATTTTATTTATTGAACTTTAGCGTATCAAAGATGCGTATCGTATCGTAGCGTATCGTAGACTGAGTTACTCAATATCGAAACCTCATCATTTTTAGTCGCCAAACTGTTTCCAGAGCATCGAAAAATCGTTATGAAGTATCGAAACTTCATGCCATTCATCCTAATACTTTGCTGCGAACCGTCCGGCTTATCAGTTGAAATTTAATACCTCAACTTACCCTTACGCTGTAGGCGCGTAGTTCGGGAGTAGTTTTTAAGCTGTCCCGTACGTCGTAACAGACTAATAGGCAATTTCGACTGGTTGGTGGAGTTTTTAGTGGCCGTTCTTTAATGCCGAAGCGATAATGCACGGCGGCGTCCAAAGTTCTCCCTGTTCGGCCCCAGTCGGCGGCCAGTTTGCGGCTAAACTTTGCCATGGAAAATCATCACTTTCTCCACCAGACTTTCCACATGTGCCTCTCGACCATCGATTCGCGTGGTGGCAAGTGAATAAATCTCTGCGTGCGTGTGTGTGCGATGCCGAAAAAAAATGGCAGCTGGATATGGAAATATATGCAAACAAATCGACTCGCCCTCGGTCGCCACTCGGTGGATACCGGGCCACCGGAATTGCCGTGCCGCTCGATCCCTCCGACCCGTTGAGCCCCGTTTTTCTAACCGGAAAACACGTACGATTTTATCCGCAAACTTGTTTTTTGCTGCATATTTCATATGCTACCGGCACTCACTCGGGCCACTCGGGTCGGCGTAAAACTAAAATAAAAATGCCGTGTCCATGGATTCCCGGTGGCCGGTTCTATTTACGGTAGGGATTAGCACCACCCGGTTCCCTGGCCGGCTATCCGGCTCGAACTTTCCGAAGCACGCGAAACGGCGAAAGCTGAACAAACTTTGGCGGTGGCCTCGTCCTCGTCGTCGTCTCGTATGTGCGTGGCCCGGTGACCTCGCGCCTAGAGAGCGCGCGCAGCGCCGGCGGGCCCACTATTCGAATGTGGATTTGGCGATAATTCCCCAAATCGGCCACGCCACACACAGCATCACAGTCTCACGCTGGTGCCCGGGCGATGCATGCCCGGAACATGCTCCGAGTTACGACGGATCGAGTCGGATAGAAAGCAAAAGTTTGACCACATGGCTCACCAGACACCCAAAAGCGGGCGCTCGCGACCGCTCTCACCGTCTGCTGCACGAGACCAACATACCGAGATAGGGTTTATTAAATTCTGCACGTCCACCCTGAATGGCTGGATAGGGCTTCTCTGAAATGTACTAAAATCCCGCCCCGGCAACGGCTTCGGTGTTTGGGCGAACGATTGGAACAGGGCGTCCAATTCATGGCAGTAGTAGATTAATATAGAAAACGATTTAAAATTGAAAATAACTTTCGAGCTTTCGTGTTGGAGACATTCCCATCATATGCTACTGAAATGCTCGATCAATAGTTTGCAGAAAAGGCGGCGCCTTTAATAACGTCAGCTCTCTGCAGCTCCGGGTTAGGCCCGGAAAACTGTCGATTCTTCCCGTTTTCGACTCCCGGGGTGACGGAATTGCATTGGCAAATGTTTAACGACCTTCTCGGTCACATGCATGCTCAGTCACCGGAACTGTGTTTGAGTTCTGTGCACTCGGGAACGTTCAGGTTCCCGGAGGTTCCTCCATCAGTTCAACAATAAGTTTGTTGCTGAGAAAATTAATATAAAGAGGGTGCAAAAACAGGGCGACTAGAGCAAGACTTAAACAGGCAGAAAGATAGAAAGAGAGAGAGAGAACGGTTGCCTGACACGTATGGTAATGAAGATGAAAAGTTATTACCCGCCACACACACACACACATCATCCGAAGCTAGTTCCGGAGTTCCGGGGAACCGACCGTAACGCAACGTAGACGACAAAGTTTTAGTCTCCGATTGGAGAAATTCTCGCGGGAAATCAGATTTGTCGAGCACCCACATCAAAAAGGACCAGCCCCACCATCGTGCCTCGCACCACGCCTTACCCTTGGTTCCCCATTAGCAGCATGACAAACGGCACGAAGATTGATTGTGAAATTAAAAATTAATAATCTCGGCACACACCCACTCTCTGTGCTTTCGTTTCACTGGCTACCGCCATTCTGGCATTGGAGCACACATCCTATCGAGGTCCTATGGTGCATCGCCTCGTTTTTTGGCGAGTTTGAAGCGAGATAAATTATTATCTTATCGCCCGCCAGTCGGCCAGTGTCGGGTGGCGCACAATCAAACATCAAACTGCTGGCTACGATCGGCGAACGCAGAACGTAATTCTATCAACGTTCGATGGAGGATATGTGTCCTCCGCCTTGGTTTTTTCTTATTTTCCACCTTCCGGAAGAGGGAATCGAAAGAGGGGGGTAAAAAAATGCGCCCCGATACCGACCGGCGCCAGGTGCGAGGTGCTATCCATTCCAACTCGCTGGCTGGCTGGCTGGCTGATGGTAAAACAACACCGAAGATAGATGGCGTACTTTCATGATTAAATTATCACACCAACAACCACCCGGCTTCGGGTACGGCTTCACCACCAGCCACCAGTCGGCGCCAGTCCATCTTCCCGGAGCTACCGGAATGTCTCCACAAATGTCACCGTAAGCAGGGCTCTTACTGCCAACTGACACAGCGCAGCGCAACCGGCAGAGCACTGTGCATTTGGTGGCTGCAGCCACCGGCCAGGATATCTGCTCCGTTGTGGTTTGCCAAACCAAGCAACGCTCTTCCCGGAAGCACATAAGCGCACAGCGGGACAAGTGGCATTCTCGAACGATCAAAATTCGGTTCGATAAACCCGACGAATAAATGGACACCGGAGTAGTTGTACATCTTGAAGCACAAATCATTTTAGTTTAAACAACAACAGAAAAAGTGGCTTTTTTTACACATTGTAGAATATTCTGGCCGCATTCGCGACCGTTGTTTGGCCCTCTCTGTCCCGGGCCGAGAGTAGCAGGAAGTGGACATCGTGCGAGGAACGATTTTCAAATTTCTCCATCATGGTCACCGGACTGCGGTTTCTCTGGCCGAGCGGACGGATGGAGTAGGTCGACTACGGTCGGCCATCGTTCCTGCAAAAACCCGCCTGTCCATTTCGATGGTTGTATCGGTTTCACCAGCATCAGCGTGGTTCCGTAGCCGAAGGGGAGAAAAAAATGGAATCCTCTTCAGAACCTTCTGCCGCCATCGACGCTAGATGAGGTCCTTGATGGGGAAAATTAAATTATTGTGATCATGCCGTGCGGCAGCCGAACTTGGCAGCATATTTTATTTGCCCCGTGTCCCATCGTCACCTGTGCGAGTGCTCGGGGGGCCCGTCGGGCAGCACCCCGGGCTGACTCGGGTGACGAAATAAAAACCTGACCCCGGTCGAAAGGCCATTAAGTCAAGCATCAATCAGGATTAGGAGGGGTCGTATCTGCGGTTCGAAACGTTAAGCCCCGGCCAACAAACAGCGCTGGCCGCCGTTTGCCATGAACCATGAACCATGATTAGCCTTTGAACCTCAATCATGGCCGATGGAAAGCCCTCTCCATCCTCCCCCGAGGAAGCTTTCAATCGGCCGGAAATGGATCGGTGCTCCGGTCATTACGGTTCTGGACGGGACGCGACACAGGCTTCGAAGGATAAGGATTCGTGTTTCCCTTAAAAGTGACCCCGGCCGTTTTAAGAGCCTCGCAGCATTCTTTGCTACGAAAGGGAACAGATAACGCGGTGGCGGAAGGCGCATGAAGGATGCGGAGCCTAATCCGTGCGCTTCCGGTCGCTGTCGGCGATCGATGGACACCGAGAGCGCCGATTGTACGACCGGAATGTTGTCGTTGCCAACCATCGAATAACCATCGACTTTTCGGCTTCAGCCATCCTGAAGGCTCGTTCACGGCTTGCGACATTGTTGACCTCAATCCAAACGTGAAGTGTTAAATACTTGGGACACTTTTTGAAATTCGCTAACCACTGAGCTACCCTCTGATATTGCGCTTAACGAGCATTTTCGTTTGGCACTTGTATTTGGTTTGGTTCAGTTTTGGTTTAGCTCCATCATTTCTACTTTTTTGACTAATTTTTGCGCTTATATTTCAAGGGGCAAATCAAGGACCTCTGATTAGAGCCCCTTTGACCCATCCCAATACGGTGGCTCAAATAATTTGTGAGCTTCTCTGCGCAAATGAGGGCACTCTCGGGGCGCTGACTCGGGGTTCCATCGCAACCCCACAATCCGTCCGTCTAATTGGCAAGTGAACAAATTGGCTTTTTGGACCGGGACACCGGGAGTCAGTCTCCCCGGAGCTCAGTTTGCGCTTGAGTGTTCGCGTTCCGATCGCACCCTCAACCGAGCCGAGAAGTTCCGTAAACAGTATTCGCCGGCAAAAAGCGAAACGGCCGAAAACCGAAAGCAATCCCGGGGCCACAACGAAAAGCACAATCGCAAGCTTAGAGATCGGACCTGGACACAGTAGCTCAGAACCGTGCGGTCGGTGCCGTCACGCAAAACAAGATAAAACTGAAACAACATTTTAGCAAACACCCAACGACACACGGACACCGAAACGGACGACTCTCTTCTGTTGGTACATTCTACAAACACCGGGCCATGTTTGTCCGTTTGTTTCTGCTCTCTGCCTGCCTGTTTTCGTCCTTTTCGTGCGCCGTGTTTCCCATTGCCGTGTTTCGTGTGTTTGGTTTTCTCGTTAAGTTGCCGCCTTATTTTTTTGTTTCGCTTTTATTTAATTCTCGATCTGTCTCTCTTTCTCTGTCATTCGTTAGCCAACCGAGCTTAGTTGGCCACGGCGAAGCGAGAATTTTGGAGGGTGGACAGTTTGCTCAATCCATCACCCGGCCGGCCAAATGGCCATCGTCATCGTCATCATCATCAACATCGGTTCGGTGTGTCGGGGCAAAACAAATCTCCTCTCAAACAGTCCAAATCTCATCGGACAACCGGACACGCGCGGCCGGCGCGCCATGACAGGACAAACAAACAAATTGTGAGTAAAATGGAGCGGCACAGAGCGAGAGCGACACGACGGAACACAAGAAGGGTGCTTTCAATTAAAAAACTTTACCACCACCGACTCACTGTTCCGCCGTCGTCGTCGACGTTGCCTTTCGAGGGGGTCCCAAAGTCTGTCGGACTGGGCCACAGGGTCATCAGGAGCTGCGCTGGGGGCCGAAAAATTTGCATGTTTCGAAGTACGAAATCAAATTAAAATGCGCGAACATACGCCCCTCACATCCGAGTACATCCGAGTTGACCCGATTTGGTCACTAACCGTTTTTTGTTTCCCCAGATCCACCGAGCACCATTCCGGTACTAGACGGCCAGGCCATGGCCACCATCCGTGCGGCGCTTGTCACATCTTGTCGGCATTATTTGTTCGGGTCACCCGCTCCCGCGACGCCTAGACAGACCCCGTGTTGCGCTGACCGATAAGTGATAGGGCGAGCTGCTTATGAAAAATGCCCTATGCCCAGCCCAACTCGACCCGGGCCTACCCGAAACACACACACACACACACCAGCACAGCGCAATCAGTGTCAGTAAACGACGACTGACTTTGTAATCTCCTTGGCGACTTACGGGGAGCCCCCGGATGGGGCGCGCCAAGGGTTGAAAAGTGGATTGAACCGATCGGTTCGATTGCATACATTCAGGCGCAACCGGTCGGTCGAAGCTTTTGAACAGATTAACGGTCCGTTAAGCTGGTAACTTCAGCATTTGCTATTTATTGTTCGCAAACCACCCACCGACCGAACTGACATCAGCCGTGGCGCTCATTATCAGTCACTTATCAATCGTTTATTCCTTGCACGGGCGTAAGTAACTTTTGCGCAAAACTTCCGTCGGGCGAACGGAAAAACATGATCCCGTGCCTTCCGGGCACAGCCGGTGGTCCGAAACCCCTTTAGCTGGCCCTCCGCGACCCCCCGACCGGGCGTTCCGATTGAACCGGACCCGACCGAGACCACCGGCCGAGTTGGAGGAGTAATTGAAAAACTTCGCCATAGCCGGCTCCAGGCCGATGTGCCTGCCTCCTTCCGTCAGTTGCAGTTTAAAACTCCCCCCAGTCCCGGGGACCACCCTCTGCCGGGGCAGGGCTTTTTGGAGATCTTATTTGCGTTCTCGTCATTGGTTCGTTTCCGGTTCGCCCCGGACCGACACGCGGGACAAAACCCGCAGCCGGAGCAACGCGCAGCGGGAAACCGACAAACCGGAACCAATTTAGCAATCTACATTTGCCCGCTTCTTCCGCCCACCCGTACGGGGTGCGGGGCAGGGGGCCAGATTTTCGGGATCGACCGCAGAAAAATTGCCACCGAAAGAAAGCAAAAATTAACCAAAGCCGGCACCCGGTTCTTGCTGAGAGCGGCTCTTCTATGCGGCCGGAGCCCACTATTTGCATTGCAATTTCGGATGCAACCCCAGCACAAGACCCAGATGGCCAAATTTATGTGGCCGCGATGAGCGATGCACCGGAGCCCGAGCCCGGAGTACGCAAGAGTGGTCGGTGCAATATTCGTGGCAACTTCCGCAAAGATAACCGGAACTTTGGGGAAGTTTTCTCAAGTGCATCGATCGATTGGTCAAAGCAAACGCTGCCCGGGGCCAAAAGTTACATTATTGCTGTCTCTGCGGGAACTGCGGAAACTTGCCTTTTGTTTTGGAGCCATAAAATCTGCAAGATTTATTGGAATTTTGGCAAAGAGTCTTACCATAGTTTACCTAAATCACAAATTAATCGGAACAATGTTGCTGTTGTATTTGATTAGTTGAATCGCTCGCTTCCAGATGCCGTCGCTTCTTAGGTAATGGCCCAAAATTAAAATGAAAGAAGCCTTTAGCTATGGGACAGGTTATGTGAATATTTATTATACTTTCGTGACTCTCATTTGAAAAGCGTTAGTGATTAGTAAACAATTGCTTTGGCATCTGTGACCCATTCTTAAACGATTCTTATTCGCTGTGGACTCGAATGTGTAGCTGATTTGAAACCGAAACGGGACAAATTACCTAAAATTTGCTGAGTTTTAGAAACATCTTACCATCATCGGTTCTACTTCCAACAAACCTAAAAGCAGCTTGGCAGCAACTGGAACTAGCGTTGCCTTCCATTACTTCCTGTCCAGTGACAAGAAAAAATCATTTTTCGATCCCCATCCGGTGATGTGTAACCTCGCACGACGGTCGGCTTCGCCTAGCCGCGTCCGGCCGGACGCTACTCGATGGGCAAAAAATTAATAATAACATTTTCAATAAGAAACGAAGCAAAACTTTCGCCAACCATCGGCCGGCCGGCCGGCCGAAACCCGGATATTGCCGCAATACTTTCGCCAGATGAATGTTCAATATCGGCCGCGCGTGGTGGCGGAGCAAAATTGCCAAGCTGCCCTCCTGTCTACCCGTCCCCGATATGGCGGCTGCCACGGATAGTTCCACTTGCTGCAGAAGGGCCGGCGGCGGAAGTAACCAAAAAAAATACCACAAAACCACCACCCGGGAGCCGGATTATGGGCAAACGTGAGCCATTGCTAATGTTCCTTTATCTTGGGGTGCTACTTTTTTCTTCGTCCTCTCGCCGACGACATTGTTTTATCGAATTTTGTCGACGATCGATGTTGGGCACGTTCGCACCAAGCACCAAGGACAACCGCCAGGACCAACCGGGACCGGGCCAGAAAGAAAAAACAAGAAACCAGGAACGAAACGAAATCAGTTCCGCAGCATCAGACGCAGCGACGGGACGACCGGCTTTGCACGGGAAATGAAATGTTGGCGGATGTTGCTCGAGTTTCGATTCGTGTCATCTTGTACGCTTCCTGCGCGAACGGCGCCCGGCTTGTACGATTCCGTGTTCACTGCATTGCGACTCGAGGATTCCGTGGCTCGAGCACAGGGTGCCCCAAGATGCGGCGGTGTAGCATACGTCAGTTGTCAAAGTGAGGAAATATTTTGGAAAAAAGCTACTCCCGAAGCATAAGCTAAACTTTGGTAACAATGTTTTGAAATTACAAAAAATTCCCGCCGAACCACTGTTCGGGATCACCCTGTTCGTGCAGTGCCGACAGTAATGTGGCTTGGAAGACGTCGACGTTGTGTAAGCCACCCTGCGGCTTCCGGACACACCGCAGCAAGGCGCCACCTGGCGATAATGTATCCATTATATTAAACACATCGTATGCGGTGAAACATTAAATGAGAAAATCCAGATAATAATCAAACCAATAACACACCACCGTTCGATAGTTTCCTCCCGATAGTGCCCCGTCGATCCGCTGGCCACCGGCCACCGGTTTCACTCCACCGCAACATCGTTCTCAGCGTCGTGCAGTGTCATCGATAATGGTTTATCCGACACACGAGGCACACGTTGCATGTGGCTTAATGGTCCTCACGTCCATTTCTTGCCATTTCGTTTTTCCTTTTGTTGCGGCTTCCGATTTCTTACTTACACTTGAAGCCCGGAGACTGGCATTTGGGTCGAGCCAGGCAGGGCGCAGCGGCAGCCGTAGATGGATCACGATGTAGGACATGGTTTTTGCTGTCCTCACCGCACATTATACGGGCTGGCCTTTTTTATGGTTCGGTGCTAGTTAGTTATAAAACTTCCAACACTGCAGGCCAATCGAGAGCGAGAGACGAGCTCTTGACCGACGGTAAAAGCCACAGCTGTTACGCCCTCGTCCTCGCTGCGATCGCGCCGAGTGCCGCCTTTTTTAGCACAAAAAATGGCCCAAAAATAGGGTTTCTCGGTTGCTTGTAGTTGGTGTAACGCTTGGGATTAGTTTTTTTTTAACAAACCACAATACATGGACAGTAACCAAATCGAAACACACTCGGCTTGCCGTTTTTTTGTGAATGTCTTATGGTAGATCGTTAAGCAGTTGTTCGTTGAGTAACTTGAGCAAATTACTAGCGAACTCAGGTTCGTGTGCGCGCGCGAAGGCGCGCGCTAATGTTGAACGTTGGGCTGATAATTGGAGTGTCCTCCGTGGTGCGCTTCAATCAACAGAACCCGGGGCCACGTCCAAAGAACACTAATTAACGCCCGCCCGAGGGATCTGCTTCTTTCGTCGCGTCGTGCTGCTTACAAGACCCGACCACCCGCAAGGGCCACCGTGCCGTGCCCTAATAAGACACCCCGTCCCGTCCGACAAACACGTCGTAATGCATGCAAACGGCGCAGCGGCGTGTGTTTGCTTTAATTGCTCACTTAGCTTATCGTGCAGCTGGCAGCGATCCGCCTATCCCCAGAGACAACCCCGCCCGCATTTTCTTCACCCTCACCAGGGCGCCCGGTGAAAAATGGAGCGCCGATAACAATCGGCAGCGGGACCGACCGACCGACCGACCGAAGGACTGTACAATGTTTATCAACCGGTGCATGGTTACGCTGCAGGCCCGGTGCCACCATGTCACCAAGCTGGTGTGGTCTGGCCGACGGTATGTCGGTCGGGTATCGTCACCCCGAACCGGCCAGAGAATGGTGCCTTGGCGCGGTCAACCTCAGCCCGAGAGATGGCACGGACTGCTGCTCTGTCCGTCAGCCTGCAGTCAGGTTGGCTTTACACCTGTGCCCGTCGACCGTTACCAAACCGTGACCACGGTTACAATTGCAATTGCGAGCCTCTGAGTCCAGCTGAGCAGGACGTCGACATGACACGCCGGCAGCGAGATAGCACCACGGTCATAAATAACCACAAAAACTAACCAACCAACCAGCCAGCATGCTGGCCCGACCGACCGACCGGTGACCGGTGTTTGGCCGGTGATGGGACCGCCAGGTCCGACGACAAAAGAGAGAAAAAACAAATCGACCAGTGACGGAATTAATATGGCGGAGATATGCAGGAATTCGCTCGTGCGTTACAAACGTTGTCGCCAGGACGCGGACCTTTATTTTTGATGCACAAAGGAGGAGCTTAAACATTAATGCTGCTGGCATCGGTTGCTTCCGTTACTACTTTCGCCGTGCTTTTGCCAAGGACATACACACAGATGATGTGTTGACACCACCCCTTGTGACCAGTTGAGGTTGTTTTAAATAAAAATTATGCTCAACATAAACCGAATTTCGTTAGAATCGTATACGCTCATTGATGAACCACTCTTTACTGTGGCGTGGCGGCTCCTCACTTTGGCAGAACTCTTTCTGCCAATCCCCCTGAAAAAGAATAATTAAATCATGAGAACAGCTCAGCACCATTGACCAGGCGCCTCCATCGCCGGGTGCTGATGGCGCTCAAAAACCTCACGACTGATCTCATTTTCGAACCATCACCTACGCCACGGAACGGAAAGCCCCCCAAATGTCACGCCGGTCCACTGGTCCAGTGGTCGGGCTTTGGGTTGACTGCTAATCCCGGGGTGGGCATTCCTGAAGTTCGCTGCTCACTCTTCAATTAGCCGCCCTTATGCTTGCGTGAACCCAGCCCCCCTGGTCCGTTGGGCAGCTTTTTGCCAGGCAACCTTTCCGGTCGCTTTCTTGGCCGGTGCAGACCGGGGCGGGCTTAACGGGCTCATCCGTGGGATGTGGGCGATGCTCGTCTCGGGCTCATAAAGGCGGCCCGGGTCGCCGGTCCGGTTGCGGTGTCGCTGTCGTTAAGTGCATTACAATATGGTTTCCGTCGGCCGCTGGCTGGCCGCTTGAGCTCGCTTCCGGGATAATTGAGGCTTCCCTTCCGTGCGCTTACTGGTGCGGTGGGGTGTGAACATGCCCGAGAGGCGGAGACCCGAAACTGGACACCGTTGGTTTGGCGCAGGTTCCAATGTTCGCAGCAAGAAGCAACAAGGCCAAATCCAATTACGCTGGCGGAACTGAAGAGCGAGTTATAGCGAGAGAGAGAGAGCAAGAGAGAGAGCAAGAGTGAGAGAAAAGAATAGACCAAGCGTATAATCGGTTTTGCTTAGACCGAACCGGTAAAAAAGGGCTTTAAGTCCGGACCCCTAAGGCCCGGTCTGACCCCAAGGCCTGATCCTAGATGGTCGTGATCTTGGCCGTCCGACAATCCGAGGGGATTAACCTCCCAAACTCACCAAACACTTTAACCCTACAGTTCAGTCTCGATACGGCATAAAGAAGACATTTTTATAATTCTTGTTGAAAAAAAACAGGCGAACATCGCTTCCCCAGAAGGTCCCATCACCGGGCGCCATCCCTATTAATAGGCCAAAGTCGGAACGCTCGGCATCGCCGTGACCCGTTCGGCATCCCGTTCGTTGGACGATGGCCACCATCCCGCGCGCGCTCTCTCTCTCTCACTCGCTGACGGCTGCGGCGATCGTAAATATCAATTACCTAACGTAAGAACTTTGAAAATTCAATTTTTCACCCGACGCCCGGTTTCACCCGCTAAACGGGCGTTTGAGGGGCTGAGTTATGGCGGGCGGTAAAAATCCGGCACACAAGGTGGACCAGGGCGCCGGTGCCGGTTTGCCGTGAAGTCCTTGCCAGTCCTTGCCCAAACAAACAAATAAATTCAATTAAAACCCTTCGCGTATCGAAACCGGGTCCGCGTTGGTGGTGGCGCGAGTATTTGCCCCGCACCGAAGCATACGGTTCCGACCCGCCCGCAAGCCTGGAAGACTGAAATCCCTCGGCTACCTGCGGCCCAGGAACGCGTGCTCCCCGCGTCCTTGCGCGCTTCCCACCACTCGATTGATCCGTCGAGTTTTATGTTTTCCCTTAATTGTTTATGGGACCGAGCGGGAGGAAAATTTATTTAATTAGGTCCCGTTATTTACGAGTTCTGCAGCCATGCGCGCCGAAAGGGTTCGCCGATTCGCGCTCCTTCTCCGGTTCCGCGAATTGACCGCTGGTGTTCCGGTTCCGGGCGTCGTCAAATCCAGCTACCTTCTCGCGCGGTCATTGAACGGAACCTTTCGCACGGAGGTAAAAAAGGAGGCAAATTTATGCTTCGATCGCTACCGTTTGCCAGAAAGAAAGAGCGCGAAAGAAAAAGAGAGAGAGTGAGAGCGAGTGGAAAGTTTCCCAACCATTCTGACGGGCCGCCGGTTGGTATTAATTCTGAAAATCGGAGCACCCGGTCAACGTCAACGCAACAATAATTCCATCAGCAACTTTCCACTACCAGGAAACAATTACTCCCCGGGCTGGTCGAAGCCTTGGAGTTTTTTGAGCGAGTTAACCTGGTGTCTCTGCTCCGGCCTGTTTACTCTTTCGATTACACTCCTTGCAAAAACACACACAAGTGCGGGCCGTGCTGTGTTCGAGATGACGCTGTGACGCCTTTACCCCGGTTGGTCAGAATCCATTAAACTTCACTATCTTCCCCGCTCACTATCTTCCTGCCGCCGGGGATCTTCTTTCATCGTCGAGCCGAAGGAGGAAGGCACTTGCAGCCAGGAAGCCAACGCGGCACCGGGC
Organism: Anopheles cruzii; assembly: GCF_943734635.1. Taxonomy (NCBI): domain Eukaryota; kingdom Metazoa; phylum Arthropoda; class Insecta; order Diptera; family Culicidae; genus Anopheles; species Anopheles cruzii. Next base: position 13,347,369 of record NC_069145.1, read on the forward strand.
CAAACCAACCAAGAGTTGCGGTTCCCACACGCGAAAGGGTGCCAACTTTGGGCCAACAATTTCTCATTAAGATATTTCGCCTTTATGGTTTTTGTCCTAAACTTGAACCGAGTTGAACGAACATTAGTTTTGCACATAGTTGTTGCCCAGCTCCGGCTCTGTCGGTTCCACTTCACGGGTTCCACCGTGTGTGCGGTACAATTAATTGAAGAAAGTGGTAAAAAGGGTTCGTCATTACTTGGGGACAGCTGGAAGTGTGGGCCGGTGGCTTGCTCGGTCCCTTAAGCAGACTTTACGGGAAGTACCGCTCGGAAGATGTATTTATTATTGATAACTAATGTACGAATTGTTCCTGTCATCCGCCTCTATTCCTGTCATCCGCTCCATAAGTCCCAGGGTTTGCTCGGTTGATCGTGACGTCCGTCGGAAAAGTTGAACGGCGTCACGAAGGGAGACATGCACCGATCCCCGATTTGCTTCGATTTCACTCAGCGAACAACACATTTTCACCTGCCTCCAGCGAACACAGGACCCCGGCCGGTGGAGTGGCCCCCGCCCGTGGGATGCGTGATGGTCTAAGGTTGCACAATACCCAGCAGTTTCAGCAAATTCCTGTGAGACCGGTGATTTTCCGAGAACACACACACACATATGCCGCATTTTCCTCGTTCCAAAGCTCGACGACCACCAACTGCAGTAGCAGCAGCAGCAGCAGGGTGCATGTGGCGCACTGTTGGTGCTGCCGGTTTATCTTGGATGTGGTTTCTTACGGCATTTTTCCTCTCTGCGAGATCTTCGAGACGTGCGCCGGCGATACCCGAGGCGTCTCCGAGCATTCAGCGCACAATGGGGGG